>NW_026646347.1:0-46482 GCF_949987535.1 Balaenoptera acutorostrata | reverse complement strand
AAATAAAACGTAACCTCCACTAAGAGCTCATGGAAAGAGCTGCATGCCTCCCTTTCGGCAGGGCTACTCAGGGCCTTATCTCGAGGCAAGGACTCACGTTGAGATTCCCTTTAGCTCTGGAGCATGGCAAGGTGAGCCCCACCCCGGCAAAGACGCTCCGTGTGTAGCCAGAGAACACTCATGTTCTTCCCACACCCATGCCTACCGTGGCCGGAGGCCTGTCAACAGCAGAGAATTTCAGGGAGCTTCCCGGCAGCAGGAATGGAGCTTTCCAACTGGAAAGCAAGGCTAGTACCATCACGCCCCATTTCCATGGGCACAGGCAGCATACATCTCTGTGGTTTCTGACAAGTCAACAGAGACACAGAGTACACACTGGTTGCTTCCCTGAATCAACTGCTCGAGGCAGGGTGTTGTGCATCTAGGGAACGGCCTCACCAAGGAACGCCCTAGCTAGGCCTCTGGGCCCGTGCCTCTTCAAAAGCCTGCAGTGCTACAGGAGAAACTGTGCTTCCGTTGCAATAGGAACGCAAGCCGTCTTTCTCCTGGAGGCAGGGTGACTTCAGTTAGGAGTTCGTAGATGGAAGGAGAAGCCTAGTGGTTTTCTCTGTGCAGCTCAGACTAGGGAATGAGTGCGACTTCCACGGCATGTTGGAGCTCGCTAGAACGGTGCTCGTGAACCGGTGCGAGTGCTGTGAATCAAGATGTCAGAAGAAAGAGTGCAGTGTGTTGCCCATGACTCAGCAGACACAGAGGACCTCCGAGGGACCAACGGGCCTCGTTGTTGCTCAGCAGGCCTACAGGGCTGGGGAGGTACTCGGAAAGCTTGGAACAAAAAGGAAGCTCACCCGAGGGGCCTAGGAGTCCTGGAAAGGGAACTTCCTTTAAGGTAAAGCAGACCAACGACTAAGAGCTCATGGAAAGAGCTGCACGCCTCGCTTTCTGCAGGGCTACTCAGGGCCTTATCTCGAGGCAAGGACTCACATTGAGATTCCCTTTAGCTCTGGTGCATGGCAAGGTGAGCCCGACCCCGGCCAAAGAAGCTCCGTGTGTAGCCAGAGAAAACTCACTGAGTTCCCACACCCATGGTTAGAGTGGCCAGAGGCCTGAAAACAGCAGAGACTTTCAGGGAGCTTCACGGCAGCAAGACTGGAGCTTTCCAAATGGAAAGCAAGGCTAGTACCATCATGCCCCCATTTCCATGGGCTCAGGCAGCATACATCTCTGTGGTTTCTAACAAGTCAAATGAGACACCGAGTACACACTGTTTGCTTCCCTGAATCAACTTCTCGAGGCAGGGTGTTCTGCAACTAGGGAACGGCCTCACCAAGGAACGCCCTGGCTAGGCCTCTGGGCCCGTGCCTCTTCAAAAGCCTGCAGTGCTACAGGAAAAAACTGTGCTTTCGTTGCAATAGGAACGCAAGCCGCCTTTCTCCTGTGGGCAGGGTGACTTCAGGTAGGAGGTCCTAAATGGAAGGAGAAGCCTAGTGTTTTTCACTCTGCAGCTCAGATTAGGGAATGAGTGCGACTTCCACAGCATGGTGGAACTCGCTAGAACGGTGCTCGTGAACCGGTGCGAGTGCTGTGAATCAAGATGTCAGAAGAAAGAGTGCAGTGTGTTGCCCATGACTCAGCAGACACAGAGGACCTCCGAGGGACCAACGGGCCTCGTTGTTGCTCAGCAGGCCTACAGGGCTGGGGAGGTACTCGGAAAGCTTGGAACAAAAAGGAAGCTCACCCGAGGGGCCTACTTCCTTTAAGGTAAAGCAGACCAACGACTAAGAGCTCATGGAAAGAGCTGCACGCCTCGCTTTCTGCAGGGCTACTCAGGGCCTTATCTCGAGGCAAGGACTCACATTGAGATTCCCTTTAGCTCTGGTGCATGGCAAGGTGAGCCCGACCCCGGCCAAAGAAGCTCCGTGTGTAGCCAGAGAAAACTCACTGAGTTCCCACACCCATGGTTAGAGTGGCCAGAGGCCTGAAAACAGCAGAGACTTTCAGGGAGCTTCACGGCAGCAAGACTGGAGCTTTCCAAATGGAAAGCAAGGCTAGTACCATCATGCCCCCATTTCCATGGGCTCAGGCAGCATACATCTCTGTGGTTTCTAACAAGTCAAATGAGACACCGAGTACACACTGTTTGCTTCCCTGAATCAACTTCTCGAGGCAGGGTGTTCTGCAACTAGGGAACGGCCTCACCAAGGAACGCCCTGGCTAGGCCTCTGGGCCCGTGCCTCTTCAAAAGCCTGCAGTGCTACAGGAAAAAACTGTGCTTTCGTTGCAATAGGAACGCAAGCCGCCTTTCTCCTGTGGGCAGGGTGACTTCAGGTAGGAGGTCCTAAATGGAAGGAGAAGCCTAGTGTTTTTCACTCTGCAGCTCAGATTAGGGAATGAGTGCGACTTCCACAGCATGGTGGAACTCGCTAGAACGGTGCTCGTGAACCGGTGCGAGTGCTGGCTACATCAAGATGTCCCCAGAAGAGTGCCCTGGGTTGCCCTAAACTCCGCCTACACACGGGGAGTCGGAAAGCTACGGGCCTGGATAGTGCTTAGAAGGGCCAGGGGAGCCTGAGGGCACTCGGTGTGCTTGCAGGGACTAGGGTTTCCAGGCGAGGCACCTCGGAGTCCTGAATAGCGTTCTGGCATGAAAATGCTGCCGAGCAGCGACTACGGCCTCCTGGAAACTGCTACACGCCTCCGCTTCTCCATAGCCTTTCAGGTCCTTGCCTCGAGCAAGTTCTCACGTTGCTTGCCTGTGAGCGACACAGCATGTTAGGATGCTGTATTTCTCCTTGAAGAGAGTGACTTCAGCAACGAGGTCCTCGATAAATTCTAAGCAGAGTGTTTTCTCAGGGCAGCTCAGACGAGGGCAATGTCGAAGACTTCCAGGGCCTGTTGGACTGCCTAGAAATGGGTTCTGATGCGGTTCGAGAGTTCTGGAAATGTAGCTCTCTGAAGTAACGTACAGTGTGTTGCCCGAGACTCGGCAGACACAGAGGGCCTCCGAGGGACGTATAGGACTCCATGCTGCTCAGCAGGCCCACAGGGGTGTGGAGGGAGTCAGCGATCTGGGAACCAAAATGATGCTCAGCCGTGGGGCCTAGGAGTCCTGAAAAGGGTACTTGCTTTCAAATAAAACGTAACCTCCACTAAGAGCTCATGGAAAGAGCTGCATGCCTCCCTTTCGGCAGGGCTACTCAGGGCCTTATCTCGAGGCAAGGACTCACGTTGAGATTCCCTTTAGCTCTGGAGCATGGCAAGGTGAGCCCCACCCCGGCAAAGACGCTCCGTGTGTAGCCAGAGAACACTCATGTTCTTCCCACACCCATGCCTACCGTGGCCGGAGGCCTGTCAACAGCAGAGAATTTCAGGGAGCTTCCCGGCAGCAGGAATGGAGCTTTCCAACTGGAAAGCAAGGCTAGTACCATCACGCCCCATTTCCATGGGCACAGGCAGCATACATCTCTGTGGTTTCTGACAAGTCAACAGAGACACAGAGTACACACTGGTTGCTTCCCTGAATCAACTGCTCGAGGCAGGGTGTTGTGCATCTAGGGAACGGCCTCACCAAGGAACGCCCTAGCTAGGCCTCTGGGCCCGTGCCTCTTCAAAAGCCTGCAGTGCTACAGGAGAAACTGTGCTTCCGTTGCAATAGGAACGCAAGCCGTCTTTCTCCTGGAGGCAGGGTGACTTCAGTTAGGAGTTCGTAGATGGAAGGAGAAGCCTAGTGGTTTTCTCTGTGCAGCTCAGACTAGGGAATGAGTGCGACTTCCACGGCATGTTGGAGCTCGCTAGAACGGTGCTCGTGAACCGGTGCGAGTGCTGTGAATCAAGATGTCAGAAGAAAGAGTGCAGTGTGTTGCCCATGACTCAGCAGACACAGAGGACCTCCGAGGGACCAACGGGCCTCGTTGTTGCTCAGCAGGCCTACAGGGCTGGGGAGGTACTCGGAAAGCTTGGAACAAAAAGGAAGCTCACCCGAGGGGCCTAGGAGTCCTGGAAAGGGAACTTCCTTTAAGGTAAAGCAGACCAACGACTAAGAGCTCATGGAAAGAGCTGCACGCCTCGCTTTCTGCAGGGCTACTCAGGGCCTTATCTCGAGGCAAGGACTCACATTGAGATTCCCTTTAGCTCTGGTGCATGGCAAGGTGAGCCCGACCCCGGCCAAAGAAGCTCCGTGTGTAGCCAGAGAAAACTCACTGAGTTCCCACACCCATGGTTAGAGTGGCCAGAGGCCTGAAAACAGCAGAGACTTTCAGGGAGCTTCACGGCAGCAAGACTGGAGCTTTCCAAATGGAAAGCAAGGCTAGTACCATCATGCCCCCATTTCCATGGGCTCAGGCAGCATACATCTCTGTGGTTTCTAACAAGTCAAATGAGACACCGAGTACACACTGTTTGCTTCCCTGAATCAACTTCTCGAGGCAGGGTGTTCTGCAACTAGGGAACGGCCTCACCAAGGAACGCCCTAGCTAGGCCTCTGGGCCCGTGCCTCTTCAAAAGCCTGCAGTGCTACAGGAGAAACTGTGCTTTCGTTGCAATAGGAACGCAAGCCGTCTTTCTCCTGGAGGCAGGGTGACTTCAGTTAGGAGTTCGTAGATGGAAGGAGAAGCCTAGTGGTTTTCTCTGTGCAGCTCAGACTAAGGAATGAGTGCGACTTCCACGGCATGTTGGAGCTCGCTAGAACGGTGCTCGTGAACCGGTGCGAGTGCTGTGAATCAAGATGTCAGAAGAAAGAGTGCAGTGTGTTGCCCATGACTCAGCAGACACAGAGGACCTCCGAGGGACCAACGGGCCTCGTTGTTGCTCAGCAGGCCTACAGGGCTGGGGAGGTACTCGGAAAGCTTGGAACAAAAAGGAAGCTCACCCGAGGGGCCTAGGAGTCCTGGAAAGGGAACTTCCTTTAAGGTAAAGCAGACCAACGACTAAGAGCTCATGGAAAGAGCTGCACGCCTCGCTTTCTGCAGGGCTACTCAGGGCCTTATCTCGAGGCAAGGACTCACATTGAGATTCCCTTTAGCTCTGGTGCATGGCAAGGTGAGCCCGACCCCGGCCAAAGAAGCTCCGTGTGTAGCCAGAGAAAACTCACTGAGTTCCCACACCCATGGTTAGAGTGGCCAGAGGCCTGAAAACAGCAGAGACTTTCAGGGAGCTTCACGGCAGCAAGACTGGAGCTTTCCAAATGGAAAGCAAGGCTAGTACCATCATGCCCCCATTTCCATGGGCTCAGGCAGCATACATCTCTGTGGTTTCTAACAAGTCAAATGAGACACCGAGTACACACTGTTTGCTTCCCTGAATCAACTTCTCGAGGCAGGGTGTTCTGCAACTAGGGAACGGCCTCACCAAGGAACGCCCTGGCTAGGCCTCTGGGCCCGTGCCTCTTCAAAAGCCTGCAGTGCTACAGGAAAAAACTGTGCTTTCGTTGCAATAGGAACGCAAGCCGCCTTTCTCCTGTGGGCAGGGTGACTTCAGGTAGGAGGTCCTAAATGGAAGGAGAAGCCTAGTGTTTTTCACTCTGCAGCTCAGATTAGGGAATGAGTGCGACTTCCACAGCATGGTGGAACTCGCTAGAACGGTGCTCGTGAACCGGTGCGAGTGCTGGCTACATCAAGATGTCCCCAGAAGAGTGCCCTGGGTTGCCCTAAACTCCGCCTACACACGGGGAGTCGGAAAGCTACGGGCCTGGATAGTGCTTAGAAGGGCCAGGGGAGCCTGAGGGCACTCGGTGTGCTTGCAGGGACTAGGGTTTCCAGGCGAGGCACCTAGGAGTCCTGAATAGCGTTCTGGCATGAAAATGCTGCCGAGCAGCGACTACGGCCTCCTGGAAACTGCTACACGCCTCCGCTTCTCCATAGCCTTTCAGGTCCTTGCCTCGAGCAAGTTCTCACGTTGCTTGCCTGTGAGCGACACAGCATGTTAGGATGCTGTATTTCTCCTTGAAGAGAGTGACTTCAGCAACGAGGTCCTCGATAAATTCTAAGCAGAGTGTTTTCTCAGGGCAGCTCAGACGAGGGCAATGTCGAAGACTTCCAGGGCCTGTTGGACTGCCTAGAAATGGGTTCTGATGCGGTTCGAGAGTTCTGGAAATGTAGCTCTCTGAAGTAACGTACAGTGTGTTGCCCGAGACTCGGCAGACACAGAGGGCCTCCGAGGGACGTATAGGACTCCATGCTGCTCAGCAGGCCCACAGGGGTGTGGAGGGAGTCAGCGATCTGGGAACCAAAATGATGCTCAGCCGTGGGGCCTAGGAGTCCTGAAAAGGGTACTTGCTTTCAAATAAAACGTAACCTCCACTAAGAGCTCATGGAAAGAGCTGCATGCCTCCCTTTCGGCAGGGCTACTCAGGGCCTTATCTCGAGGCAAGGACTCACGTTGAGATTCCCTTTAGCTCTGGAGCATGGCAAGGTGAGCCCCACCCCGGCAAAGACGCTCCGTGTGTAGCCAGAGAACACTCATGTTCTTCCCACACCCATGCCTACCGTGGCCGGAGGCCTGTCAACAGCAGAGAATTTCAGGGAGCTTCCCGGCAGCAGGAATGGAGCTTTCCAACTGGAAAGCAAGGCTAGTACCATCACGCCCCATTTCCATGGGCACAGGCAGCATACATCTCTGTGGTTTCTGACAAGTCAACAGAGACACAGAGTACACACTGGTTGCTTCCCTGAATCAACTGCTCGAGGCAGGGTGTTGTGCATCTAGGGAACGGCCTCACCAAGGAACGCCCTAGCTAGGCCTCTGGGCCCGTGCCTCTTCAAAAGCCTGCAGTGCTACAGGAGAAACTGTGCTTCCGTTGCAATAGGAACGCAAGCCGTCTTTCTCCTGGAGGCAGGGTGACTTCAGTTAGGAGTTCGTAGATGGAAGGAGAAGCCTAGTGGTTTTCTCTGTGCAGCTCAGACTAGGGAATGAGTGCGACTTCCACGGCATGTTGGAGCTCGCTAGAACGGTGCTCGTGAACCGGTGCGAGTGCTGTGAATCAAGATGTCAGAAGAAAGAGTGCAGTGTGTTGCCCATGACTCAGCAGACACAGAGGACCTCCGAGGGACCAACGGGCCTCGTTGTTGCTCAGCAGGCCTACAGGGCTGGGGAGGTACTCGGAAAGCTTGGAACAAAAAGGAAGCTCACCCGAGGGGCCTAGGAGTCCTGGAAAGGGAACTTCCTTTAAGGTAAAGCAGACCAACGACTAAGAGCTCATGGAAAGAGCTGCACGCCTCGCTTTCTGCAGGGCTACTCAGGGCCTTATCTCGAGGCAAGGACTCACATTGAGATTCCCTTTAGCTCTGGTGCATGGCAAGGTGAGCCCGACCCCGGCCAAAGAAGCTCCGTGTGTAGCCAGAGAAAACTCACTGAGTTCCCACACCCATGGTTAGAGTGGCCAGAGGCCTGAAAACAGCAGAGACTTTCAGGGAGCTTCACGGCAGCAAGACTGGAGCTTTCCAAATGGAAAGCAAGGCTAGTACCATCATGCCCCCATTTCCATGGGCTCAGGCAGCATACATCTCTGTGGTTTCTAACAAGTCAAATGAGACACCGAGTACACACTGTTTGCTTCCCTGAATCAACTTCTCGAGGCAGGGTGTTCTGCAACTAGGGAACGGCCTCACCAAGGAACGCCCTGGCTAGGCCTCTGGGCCCGTGCCTCTTCAAAAGCCTGCAGTGCTACAGGAAAAAACTGTGCTTTCGTTGCAATAGGAACGCAAGCCGCCTTTCTCCTGTGGGCAGGGTGACTTCAGGTAGGAGGTCCTAAATGGAAGGAGAAGCCTAGTGTTTTTCACTCTGCAGCTCAGATTAGGGAATGAGTGCGACTTCCACAGCATGGTGGAACTCGCTAGAACGGTGCTCGTGAACCGGTGCGAGTGCTGGCTACATCAAGATGTCCCCAGAAGAGTGCCCTGGGTTGCCCTAAACTCCGCCTACACACGGGGAGTCGGAAAGCTACGGGCCTGGATAGTGCTTAGAAGGGCCAGGGGAGCCTGAGGGCACTCGGTGTGCTTGCAGGGACTAGGGTTTCCAGGCGAGGCACCTAGGAGTCCTGAATAGCGTTCTGGCATGAAAATGCTGCCGAGCAGCGACTACGGCCTCCTGGAAACTGCTACACGCCTCCGCTTCTCCATAGCCTTTCAGGTCCTTGCCTCGAGCAAGTTCTCACGTTGCTTGCCTGTGAGCGACACAGCATGTTAGGATGCTGTATTTCTCCTTGAAGAGAGTGACTTCAGCAACGAGGTCCTCGATAAATTCTAAGCAGAGTGTTTTCTCAGGGCAGCTCAGACGAGGGCAATGTCGAAGACTTCCAGGGCCTGTTGGACTGCCTAGAAATGGGTTCTGATGCGGTTCGAGAGTTCTGGAAATGTAGCTCTCTGAAGTAACGTACAGTGTGTTGCCCGAGACTCGGCAGACACAGAGGGCCTCCGAGGGACGTATAGGACTCCATGCTGCTCAGCAGGCCCACAGGGGTGTGGAGGGAGTCAGCGATCTGGGAACCAAAATGATGCTCAGCCGTGGGGCCTAGGAGTCCTGAAAAGGGTACTTGCTTTCAAATAAAACGTAACCTCCACTAAGAGCTCATGGAAAGAGCTGCATGCCTCCCTTTCGGCAGGGCTACTCAGGGCCTTATCTCGAGGCAAGGACTCACGTTGAGATTCCCTTTAGCTCTGGAGCATGGCAAGGTGAGCCCCACCCCGGCAAAGACGCTCCGTGTGTAGCCAGAGAACACTCATGTTCTTCCCACACCCATG
Source organism: Balaenoptera acutorostrata (assembly GCF_949987535.1). Classification (NCBI taxonomy): domain Eukaryota; kingdom Metazoa; phylum Chordata; class Mammalia; order Artiodactyla; family Balaenopteridae; genus Balaenoptera; species Balaenoptera acutorostrata. Next base: position 37,747 of record NW_026646347.1, on the reverse strand, counting down.
CCTACCGTGGCCGGAGGCCTGTCAACAGCAGAGAATTTCAGGGAGCTTCCCGGCAGCAGGAATGGAGCTTTCCAACTGGAAAGCAAGGCTAGTACCATCACGCCCCATTTCCATGGGCACAGGCAGCATACATCTCTGTGGTTTCTGACAAGTCAACAGAGACACAGAGTACACACTGGTTGCTTCCCTGAATCAACTGCTCGAGGCAGGGTGTTGTGCATCTAGGGAACGGCCTCACCAAGGAACGCCCTAGCTAGGCCTCTGGGCCCGTGCCTCTTCAAAAGCCTGCAGTGCTACAGGAGAAACTGTGCTTCCGTTGCAATAGGAACGCAAGCCGTCTTTCTCCTGGAGGCAGGGTGACTTCAGTTAGGAGTTCGTAGATGGAAGGAGAAGCCTAGTGGTTTTCTCTGTGCAGCTCAGACTAGGGAATGAGTGCGACTTCCACGGCATGTTGGAGCTCGCTAGAACGGTGCTCGTGAACCGGTGCGAGTGCTGTGAATCAAGATGTCAGAAGAAAGAGTGCAGTGTGTTGCCCATGACTCAGCAGACACAGAGGACCTCCGAGGGACCAACGGGCCTCGTTGTTGCTCAGCAGGCCTACAGGGCTGGGGAGGTACTCGGAAAGCTTGGAACAAAAAGGAAGCTCACCCGAGGGGCCTAGGAGTCCTGGAAAGGGAACTTCCTTTAAGGTAAAGCAGACCAACGACTAAGAGCTCATGGAAAGAGCTGCACGCCTCGCTTTCTGCAGGGCTACTCAGGGCCTTATCTCGAGGCAAGGACTCACATTGAGATTCCCTTTAGCTCTGGTGCATGGCAAGGTGAGCCCGACCCCGGCCAAAGAAGCTCCGTGTGTAGCCAGAGAAAACTCACTGAGTTCCCACACCCATGGTTAGAGTGGCCAGAGGCCTGAAAACAGCAGAGACTTTCAGGGAGCTTCACGGCAGCAAGACTGGAGCTTTCCAAATGGAAAGCAAGGCTAGTACCATCATGCCCCCATTTCCATGGGCTCAGGCAGCATACATCTCTGTGGTTTCTAACAAGTCAAATGAGACACCGAGTACACACTGTTTGCTTCCCTGAATCAACTTCTCGAGGCAGGGTGTTCTGCAACTAGGGAACGGCCTCACCAAGGAACGCCCTGGCTAGGCCTCTGGGCCCGTGCCTCTTCAAAAGCCTGCAGTGCTACAGGAAAAAACTGTGCTTTCGTTGCAATAGGAACGCAAGCCGCCTTTCTCCTGTGGGCAGGGTGACTTCAGGTAGGAGGTCCTAAATGGAAGGAGAAGCCTAGTGTTTTTCACTCTGCAGCTCAGATTAGGGAATGAGTGCGACTTCCACAGCATGGTGGAACTCGCTAGAACGGTGCTCGTGAACCGGTGCGAGTGCTGGCTACATCAAGATGTCCCCAGAAGAGTGCCCTGGGTTGCCCTAAACTCCGCCTACACACGGGGAGTCGGAAAGCTACGGGCCTGGATAGTGCTTAGAAGGGCCAGGGGAGCCTGAGGGCACTCGGTGTGCTTGCAGGGACTAGGGTTTCCAGGCGAGGCACCTAGGAGTCCTGAATAGCGTTCTGGCATGAAAATGCTGCCGAGCAGCGACTACGGCCTCCTGGAAACTGCTACACGCCTCCGCTTCTCCATAGCCTTTCAGGTCCTTGCCTCGAGCAAGTTCTCACGTTGCTTGCCTGTGAGCGACACAGCATGTTAGGATGCTGTATTTCTCCTTGAAGAGAGTGACTTCAGGAACGAGGTCCTCGATAAATTCTAAGCAGAGTGTTTTCTCAGGGCAGCTCAGACGAGGGCAATGTCGAAGACTTCCAGGGCCTGTTGGACTGCCTAGAAATGGGTTCTGATGCGGTTCGAGAGTTCTGGAAATGTAGCTCTCTGAAGTAACGTACAGTGTGTTGCCCGAGACTCGGCAGACACAGAGGGCCTCCGAGGGACGTATAGGACTCCATGCTGCTCAGCAGGCCCACAGGGGTGTGGAGGGAGTCAGCGATCTGGGAACCAAAATGATGCTCAGCCGTGGGGCCTAGGAGTCCTGAAAAGGGTACTTGCTTTCAAATAAAACGTAACCTCCACTAAGAGCTCATGGAAAGAGCTGCATGCCTCCCTTTCGGCAGGGCTACTCAGGGCCTTATCTCGAGGCAAGGACTCACGTTGAGATTCCCTTTAGCTCTGGAGCATGGCAAGGTGAGCCCCACCCCGGCAAAGACGCTCCGTGTGTAGCCAGAGAACACTCATGTTCTTCCCACACCCATGCCTACCGTGGCCGGAGGCCTGTCAACAGCAGAGAATTTCAGGGAGCTTCCCGGCAGCAGGAATGGAGCTTTCCAACTGGAAAGCAAGGCTAGTACCATCACGCCCCATTTCCATGGGCACAGGCAGCATACATCTCTGTGGTTTCTGACAAGTCAACAGAGACACAGAGTACACACTGGTTGCTTCCCTGAATCAACTGCTCGAGGCAGGGTGTTGTGCATCTAGGGAACGGCCTCACCAAGGAACGCCCTAGCTAGGCCTCTGGGCCCGTGCCTCTTCAAAAGCCTGCAGTGCTACAGGAGAAACTGTGCTTCCGTTGCAATAGGAACGCAAGCCGTCTTTCTCCTGGAGGCAGGGTGACTTCAGTTAGGAGTTCGTAGATGGAAGGAGAAGCCTAGTGGTTTTCTCTGTGCAGCTCAGACTAGGGAATGAGTGCGACTTCCACGGCATGTTGGAGCTCGCTAGAACGGTGCTCGTGAACCGGTGCGAGTGCTGTGAATCAAGATGTCAGAAGAAAGAGTGCAGTGTGTTGCCCATGACTCAGCAGACACAGAGGACCTCCGAGGGACCAACGGGCCTCGTTGTTGCTCAGCAGGCCTACAGGGCTGGGGAGGTACTCGGAAAGCTTGGAACAAAAAGGAAGCTCACCCGAGGGGCCTAGGAGTCCTGGAAAGGGAACTTCCTTTAAGGTAAAGCAGACCAACGACTAAGAGCTCATGGAAAGAGCTGCACGCCTCGCTTTCTGCAGGGCTACTCAGGGCCTTATCTCGAGGCAAGGACTCACATTGAGATTCCCTTTAGCTCTGGTGCATGGCAAGGTGAGCCCGACCCCGGCCAAAGAAGCTCCGTGTGTAGCCAGAGAAAACTCACTGAGTTCCCACACCCATGGTTAGAGTGGCCAGAGGCCTGAAAACAGCAGAGACTTTCAGGGAGCTTCACGGCAGCAAGACTGGAGCTTTCCAAATGGAAAGCAAGGCTAGTACCATCATGCCCCCATTTCCATGGGCTCAGGCAGCATACATCTCTGTGGTTTCTAACAAGTCAAATGAGACACCGAGTACACACTGTTTGCTTCCCTGAATCAACTTCTCGAGGCAGGGTGTTCTGCAACTAGGGAACGGCCTCACCAAGGAACGCCCTGGCTAGGCCTCTGGGCCCGTGCCTCTTCAAAAGCCTGCAGTGCTACAGGAAAAAACTGTGCTTTCGTTGCAATAGGAACGCAAGCCGCCTTTCTCCTGTGGGCAGGGTGACTTCAGGTAGGAGGTCCTAAATGGAAGGAGAAGCCTAGTGTTTTTCACTCTGCAGCTCAGATTAGGGAATGAGTGCGACTTCCACAGCATGGTGGAACTCGCTAGAACGGTGCTCGTGAACCGGTGCGAGTGCTGGCTACATCAAGATGTCCCCAGAAGAGTGCCCTGGGTTGCCCTAAACTCCGCCTACACACGGGGAGTCGGAAAGCTACGGGCCTGGATAGTGCTTAGAAGGGCCAGGGGAGCCTGAGGGCACTCGGTGTGCTTGCAGGGACTAGGGTTTCCAGGCGAGGCACCTAGGAGTCCTGAATAGCGTTCTGGCATGAAAATGCTGCCGAGCAGCGACTACGGCCTCCTGGAAACTGCTACACGCCTCCGCTTCTCCATAGCCTTTCAGGTCCTTGCCTCGAGCAAGTTCTCACGTTGCTTGCCTGTGAGCGACACAGCATGTTAGGATGCTGTATTTCTCCTTGAAGAGAGTGACTTCAGGAACGAGGTCCTCGATAAATTCTAAGCAGAGTGTTTTCTCAGGGCAGCTCAGACGAGGGCAATGTCGAAGACTTCCAGGGCCTGTTGGACTGCCTAGAAATGGGTTCTGATGCGGTTCGAGAGTTCTGGAAATGTAGCTCTCTGAAGTAACGTACAGTGTGTTGCCCGAGACTCGGCAGACACAGAGGGCCTCCGAGGGACGTATAGGACTCCATGCTGCTCAGCAGGCCCACAGGGGTGTGGAGGGAGTCAGCGATCTGGGAACCAAAATGATGCTCAGCCGTGGGGCCTAGGAGTCCTGAAAAGGGTACTTGCTTTCAAATAAAACGTAACCTCCACTAAGAGCTCATGGAAAGAGCTGCATGCCTCCCTTTCGGCAGGGCTACTCAGGGCCTTATCTCGAGGCAAGGACTCACGTTGAGATTCCCTTTAGCTCTGGAGCATGGCAAGGTGAGCCCCACCCCGGCAAAGACGCTCCGTGTGTAGCCAGAGAACACTCATGTTCTTCCCACACCCATGCCTACCGTGGCCGGAGGCCTGTCAACAGCAGAGAATTTCAGGGAGCTTCCCGGCAGCAGGAATGGAGCTTTCCAACTGGAAAGCAAGGCTAGTACCATCACGCCCCATTTCCATGGGCACAGGCAGCATACATCTCTGTGGTTTCTGACAAGTCAACAGAGACACAGAGTACACACTGGTTGCTTCCCTGAATCAACTGCTCGAGGCAGGGTGTTGTGCATCTAGGGAACGGCCTCACCAAGGAACGCCCTAGCTAGGCCTCTGGGCCCGTGCCTCTTCAAAAGCCTGCAGTGCTACAGGAGAAACTGTGCTTCCGTTGCAATAGGAACGCAAGCCGTCTTTCTCCTGGAGGCAGGGTGACTTCAGTTAGGAGTTCGTAGATGGAAGGAGAAGCCTAGTGGTTTTCTCTGTGCAGCTCAGACTAGGGAATGAGTGCGACTTCCACGGCATGTTGGAGCTCGCTAGAACGGTGCTCGTGAACCGGTGCGAGTGCTGTGAATCAAGATGTCAGAAGAAAGAGTGCAGTGTGTTGCCCATGACTCAGCAGACACAGAGGACCTCCGAGGGACCAACGGGCCTCGTTGTTGCTCAGCAGGCCTACAGGGCTGGGGAGGTACTCGGAAAGCTTGGAACAAAAAGGAAGCTCACCCGAGGGGCCTAGGAGTCCTGGAAAGGGAACTTCCTTTAAGGTAAAGCAGACCAACGACTAAGAGCTCATGGAAAGAGCTGCACGCCTCGCTTTCTGCAGGGCTACTCAGGGCCTTATCTCGAGGCAAGGACTCACATTGAGATTCCCTTTAGCTCTGGTGCATGGCAAGGTGAGCCCGACCCCGGCCAAAGAAGCTCCGTGTGTAGCCAGAGAAAACTCACTGAGTTCCCACACCCATGGTTAGAGTGGCCAGAGGCCTGAAAACAGCAGAGACTTTCAGGGAGCTTCACGGCAGCAAGACTGGAGCTTTCCAAATGGAAAGCAAGGCTAGTACCATCATGCCCCCATTTCCATGGGCTCAGGCAGCATACATCTCTGTGGTTTCTAACAAGTCAAATGAGACACCGAGTACACACTGTTTGCTTCCCTGAATCAACTTCTCGAGGCAGGGTGTTCTGCAACTAGGGAACGGCCTCACCAAGGAACGCCCTGGCTAGGCCTCTGGGCCCGTGCCTCTTCAAAAGCCTGCAGTGCTACAGGAAAAAACTGTGCTTTCGTTGCAATAGGAACGCAAGCCGCCTTTCTCCTGTGGGCAGGGTGACTTCAGGTAGGAGGTCCTAAATGGAAGGAGAAGCCTAGTGTTTTTCACTCTGCAGCTCAGATTAGGGAATGAGTGCGACTTCCACAGCATGGTGGAACTCGCTAGAACGGTGCTCGTGAACCGGTGCGAGTGCTGGCTACATCAAGATGTCCCCAGAAGAGTGCCCTGGGTTGCCCTAAACTCCGCCTACACACGGGGAGTCGGAAAGCTACGGGCCTGGATAGTGCTTAGAAGGGCCAGGGGAGCCTGAGGGCACTCGGTGTGCTTGCAGGGACTAGGGTTTCCAGGCGAGGCACCTAGGAGTCCTGAATAGCGTTCTGGCATGAAAATGCTGCCGAGCAGCGACTACGGCCTCCTGGAAACTGCTACACGCCTCCGCTTCTCCATAGCCTTTCAGGTCCTTGCCTCGAGCAAGTTCTCACGTTGCTTGCCTGTGAGCGACACAGCATGTTAGGATGCTGTATTTCTCCTTGAAGAGAGTGACTTCAGGAACGAGGTCCTCGATAAATTCTAAGCAGAGTGTTTTCTCAGGGCAGCTCAGACGAGGGCAATGTCGAAGACTTCCAGGGCCTGTTGGACTGCCTAGAAATGGGTTCTGATGCTGTTCGAGAGTTCTGGAAATGTAGCTCTCTGAAGTAACGTACAGTGTGTTGCCCGAGACTCGGCAGACACAGAGGGCCTCCGAGGGACGTATAGGACTCCATGCTGCTCAGCAGGCCCACAGGGGTATGGAGGGAGTCAGCGATCTGGGAACCAAAATGATGCTCAGCCGTGGGGCCTAGGAGTCCTGAAAAGGGTACTTGCTTTCAAATAAAACGTAACCTCCACTAAGAGCTCATGGAAAGAGCTGCATGCCTCCCTTTCGGCAGGGCTACTCAGGGCCTTATCTCGAGGCAAGGACTCACGTTGAGATTCCCTTTAGCTCTGGAGCATGGCAAGGTGAGCCCCACCCCGGCAAAGACGCTCCGTGTGTAGCCAGAGAACACTCATGTTCTTCCCACACCCATGCCTACCGTGGCCGGAGGCCTGTCAACAGCAGAGAATTTCAGGGAGCTTCCCGGCAGCAGGAATGGAGCTTTCCAACTGGAAAGCAAGGCTAGTACCATCACGCCCCATTTCCATGGGCACAGGCAGCATACATCTCTGTGGTTTCTGACAAGTCAACAGAGACACAGAGTACACACTGGTTGCTTCCCTGAATCAACTGCTCGAGGCAGGGTGTTGTGCATCTAGGGAACGGCCTCACCAAGGAACGCCCTAGCTAGGCCTCTGGGCCCGTGCCTCTTCAAAAGCCTGCAGTGCTACAGGAGAAACTGTGCTTCCGTTGCAATAGGAACGCAAGCCGTCTTTCTCCTGGAGGCAGGGTGACTTCAGTTAGGAGTTCGTAGATGGAAGGAGAAGCCTAGTGGTTTTCTCTGTGCAGCTCAGACTAGGGAATGAGTGCGACTTCCACGGCATGTTGGAGCTCGCTAGAACGGTGCTCGTGAACCGGTGCGAGTGCTGTGAATCAAGATGTCAGAAGAAAGAGTGCAGTGTGTTGCCCATGACTCAGCAGACACAGAGGACCTCCGAGGGACCAACGGGCCTCGTTGTTGCTCAGCAGGCCTACAGGGCTGGGGAGGTACTCGGAAAGCTTGGAACAAAAAGGAAGCTCACCCGAGGGGCCTAGGAGTCCTGGAAAGGGAACTTCCTTTAAGGTAAAGCAGACCAACGACTAAGAGCTCATGGAAAGAGCTGCACGCCTCGCTTTCTGCAGGGCTACTCAGGGCCTTATCTCGAGGCAAGGACTCACATTGAGATTCCCTTTAGCTCTGGTGCATGGCAAGGTGAGCCCGACCCCGGCCAAAGAAGCTCCGTGTGTAGCCAGAGAAAACTCACTGAGTTCCCACACCCATGGTTAGAGTGGCCAGAGGCCTGAAAACAGCAGAGACTTTCAGGGAGCTTCACGGCAGCAAGACTGGAGCTTTCCAAATGGAAAGCAAGGCTAGTACCATCATGCCCCCATTTCCATGGGCTCAGGCAGCATACATCTCTGTGGTTTCTAACAAGTCAAATGAGACACCGAGTACACACTGTTTGCTTCCCTGAATCAACTTCTCGAGGCAGGGTGTTCTGCAACTAGGGAACGGCCTCACCAAGGAACGCCCTGGCTAGGCCTCTGGGCCCGTGCCTCTTCAAAAGCCTGCAGTGCTACAGGAAAAAACTGTGCTTTCGTTGCAATAGGAACGCAAGCCGCCTTTCTCCTGTGGGCAGGGTGACTTCAGGTAGGAGGTCCTAAATGGAAGGAGAAGCCTAGTGTTTTTCACTCTGCAGCTCAGATTAGGGAATGAGTGCGACTTCCACAGCATGGTGGAACTCGCTAGAACGGTGCTCGTGAACCGGTGCGAGTGCTGTGAATCAAGATGTCAGAAGAAAGAGTGCAGTGTGTTGCCCATGACTCAGCAGACACAGAGGACCTCCGAGGGACCAACGGGCCTCGTTGTTGCTCAGCAGGCCTACAGGGCTGGGGAGGTACTCGGAAAGCTTGGAACAAAAAGGAAGCTCACCCGAGGGGCCTACTTCCTTTAAGGTAAAGCAGACCAACGACTAAGAGCTCATGGAAAGAGCTGCACGCCTCGCTTTCTGCAGGGCTACTCAGGGCCTTATCTCGAGGCAAGGACTCACATTGAGATTCCCTTTAGCTCTGGTGCATGGCAAGGTGAGCCCGACCCCGGCCAAAGAAGCTCCGTGTGTAGCCAGAGAAAACTCACTGAGTTCCCACACCCATGGTTAGAGTGGCCAGAGGCCTGAAAACAGCAGAGACTTTCAGGGAGCTTCACGGCAGCAAGACTGGAGCTTTCCAAATGGAAAGCAAGGCTAGTACCATCATGCCCCCATTTCCATGGGCTCAGGCAGCATACATCTCTGTGGTTTCTAACAAGTCAAATGAGACACCGAGTACACACTGTTTGCTTCCCTGAATCAACTTCTCGAGGCAGGGTGTTCTGCAACTAGGGAACGGCCTCACCAAGGAACGCCCTGGCTAGGCCTCTGGGCCCGTGCCTCTTCAAAAGCCTGCAGTGCTACAGGAAAAAACTGTGCTTTCGTTGCAATAGGAACGCAAGCCGCCTTTCTCCTGTGGGCAGGGTGACTTCAGGTAGGAGGTCCTAAATGGAAGGAGAAGCCTAGTGTTTTTCACTCTGCAGCTCAGATTAGGGAATGAGTGCGACTTCCACAGCATGGTGGAACTCGCTAGAACGGTGCTCGTGAACCGGTGCGAGTGCTGGCTACATCAAGATGTCCCCAGAAGAGTGCCCTGGGTTGCCCTAAACTCCGCCTACACACGGGGAGTCGGAAAGCTACGGGCCTGGATAGTGCTTAGAAGGGCCAGGGGAGCCTGAGGGCACTCGGTGTGCTTGCAGGGACTAGGGTTTCCAGGCGAGGCACCTAGGAGTCCTGAATAGCGTTCTGGCATGAAAATGCTGCCGAGCAGCGACTACGGCCTCCTGGAAACTGCTACACGCCTCCGCTTCTCCATAGCCTTTCAGGTCCTTGCCTCGAGCAAGTTCTCACGTTGCTTGCCTGTGAGCGACACAGCATGTTAGGATGCTGTATTTCTCCTTGAAGAGAGTGACTTCAGCAACGAGGTCCTCGATAAATTCTAAGCAGAGTGTTTTCTCAGGGCAGCTCAGACGAGGGCAATGTCGAAGACTTCCAGGGCCTGTTGGACTGCCTAGAAATGGGTTCTGATGCGGTTCGAGAGTTCTGGAAATGTAGCTCTCTGAAGTAACGTACAGTGTGTTGCCCGAGACTCGGCAGACACAGAGGGCCTCCGAGGGACGTATAGGACTCCATGCTGCTCAGCAGGCCCACAGGGGTGTGGAGGGAGTCAGCGATCTGGGAACCAAAATGATGCTCAGCCGTGGGGCCTAGGAGTCCTGAAAAGGGTACTTGCTTTCAAATAAAACGTAACCTCCACTAAGAGCTCATGGAAAGAGCTGCATGCCTCCCTTTCGGCAGGGCTACTCAGGGCCTTATCTCGAGGCAAGGACTCACGTTGAGATTCCCTTTAGCTCTGGAGCATGGCAAGGTGAGCCCCACCCCGGCAAAGACGCTCCGTGTGTAGCCAGAGAACACTCATGTTCTTCCCACACCCATGCCTACCGTGGCCGGAGGCCTGTCAACAGCAGAGAATTTCAGGGAGCTTCCCGGCAGCAGGAATGGAGCTTTCCAACTGGAAAGCAAGGCTAGTACCATCACGCCCCATTTCCATGGGCACAGGCAGCATACATCTCTGTGGTTTCTGACAAGTCAACAGAGACACAGAGTACACACTGGTTGCTTCCCTGAATCAACTGCTCGAGGCAGGGTGTTGTGCATCTAGGGAACGGCCTCACCAAGGAACGCCCTAGCTAGGCCTCTGGGCCCGTGCCTCTTCAAAAGCCTGCAGTGCTACAGGAGAAACTGTGCTTCCGTTGCAATAGGAACGCAAGCCGTCTTTCTCCTGGAGGCAGGGTGACTTCAGTTAGGAGTTCGTAGATGGAAGGAGAAGCCTAGTGGTTTTCTCTGTGCAGCTCAGACTAGGGAATGAGTGCGACTTCCACGGCATGTTGGAGCTCGCTAGAACGGTGCTCGTGAACCGGTGCGAGTGCTGTGAATCAAGATGTCAGAAGAAAGAGTGCAGTGTGTTGCCCATGACTCAGCAGACACAGAGGACCTCCGAGGGACCAACGGGCCTCGTTGTTGCTCAGCAGGCCTACAGGGCTGGGGAGGTACTCGGAAAGCTTGGAACAAAAAGGAAGCTCACCCGAGGGGCCTAGGAGTCCTGGAAAGGGAACTTCCTTTAAGGTAAAGCAGACCAACGACTAAGAGCTCATGGAAAGAGCTGCACGCCTCGCTTTCTGCAGGGCTACTCAGGGCCTTATCTCGAGGCAAGGACTCACATTGAGATTCCCTTTAGCTCTGGTGCATGGCAAGGTGAGCCCGACCCCGGCCAAAGAAGCTCCGTGTGTAGCCAGAGAAAACTCACTGAGTTCCCACACCCATGGTTAGAGTGGCCAGAGGCCTGAAAACAGCAGAGACTTTCAGGGAGCTTCACGGCAGCAAGACTGGAGCTTTCCAAATGGAAAGCAAGGCTAGTACCATCATGCCCCCATTTCCATGGGCTCAGGCAGCATACATCTCTGTGGTTTCTAACAAGTCAAATGAGACACCGAGTACACACTGTTTGCTTCCCTGAATCAACTTCTCGAGGCAGGGTGTTCTGCAACTAGGGAACGGCCTCACCAAGGAACGCCCTAGCTAGGCCTCTGGGCCCGTGCCTCTTCAAAAGCCTGCAGTGCTACAGGAGAAACTGTGCTTTCGTTGCAATAGGAACGCAAGCCGTCTTTCTCCTGGAGGCAGGGTGACTTCAGTTAGGAGTTCGTAGATGGAAGGAGAAGCCTAGTGGTTTTCTCTGTGCAGCTCAGACTAAGGAATGAGTGCGACTTCCACGGCATGTTGGAGCTCGCTAGAACGGTGCTCGTGAACCGGTGCGAGTGCTGTGAATCAAGATGTCAGAAGAAAGAGTGCAGTGTGTTGCCCATGACTCAGCAGACACAGAGGACCTCCGAGGGACCAACGGGCCTCGTTGTTGCTCAGCAGGCCTACAGGGCTGGGGAGGTACTCGGAAAGCTTGGAACAAAAAGGAAGCTCACCCGAGGGGCCTAGGAGTCCTGGAAAGGGAACTTCCTTTAAGGTAAAGCAGACCAACGACTAAGAGCTCATGGAAAGAGCTGCACGCCTCGCTTTCTGCAGGGCTACTCAGGGCCTTATCTCGAGGCAAGGACTCACATTGAGATTCCCTTTAGCTCTGGTGCATGGCAAGGTGAGCCCGACCCCGGCCAAAGAAGCTCCGTGTGTAGCCAGAGAAAACTCACTGAGTTCCCACACCCATGGTTAGAGTGGCCAGAGGCCTGAAAACAGCAGAGACTTTCAGGGAGCTTCACGGCAGCAAGACTGGAGCTTTCCAAATGGAAAGCAAGGCTAGTACCATCATGCCCCCATTTCCATGGGCTCAGGCAGCATACATCTCTGTGGTTTCTAACAAGTCAAATGAGACACCGAGTACACACTGTTTGCTTCCCTGAATCAACTTCTCGAGGCAGGGTGTTCTGCAACTAGGGAACGGCCTCACCAAGGAACGCCCTGGCTAGGCCTCTGGGCCCGTGCCTCTTCAAAAGCCTGCAGTGCTACAGGAAAAAACTGTGCTTTCGTTGCAATAGGAACGCAAGCCGCCTTTCTCCTGTGGGCAGGGTGACTTCAGGTAGGAGGTCCTAAATGGAAGGAGAAGCCTAGTGTTTTTCACTCTGCAGCTCAGATTAGGGAATGAGTGCGACTTCCACAGCATGGTGGAACTCGCTAGAACGGTGCTCGTGAACCGGTGCGAGTGCTGGCTACATCAAGATGTCCCCAGAAGAGTGCCCTGGGTTGCCCTAAACTCCGCCTACACACTGGGAGTCGGAAAGCTACGGGCCTGGATAGTGCTTAGAAGGGCCAGGGGAGCCTGAGGGCACTCGGTGTGCTTGCAGGGACTAGGGTTTCCAGGCGAGGCACCTAGGAGTCCTGAATAGCGTTCTGGCATGAAAATGCTGCCGAGCAGCGACTACGGCCTCCTGGAAACTGCTACACGCCTCCGCTTCTCCATAGCCTTTCAGGTCCTTGCCTCGAGCAAGTTCTCACGTTGCTTGCCTGTGAGCGACACAGCATGTTAGGATGCTGTATTTCTCCTTGAAGAGAGTGACTTCAGGAACGAGGTCCTCGATAAATTCTAAGCAGAGTGTTTTCTCAGGGCAGCTCAGACGAGGGCAATGTCGAAGACTTCCAGGGCCTGTTGGACTGCCTAGAAATGGGTTCTGATGCGGTTCGAGAGTTCTGGAAATGTAGCTCTCTGAAGTAACGTACAGTGTGTTGCCCGAGACTCGGCAGACACAGAGGGCCTCCGAGGGACGTATAGGACTCCATGCTGCTCAGCAGGCCCACAGGGGTGTGGAGGGAGTCAGCGATCTGGGAACCAAAATGATGCTCAGCCGTGGGGCCTAGGAGTCCTGAAAAGGGTACTTGCTTTCAAATAAAACGTAACCTCCACTAAGAGCTCATGGAAAGAGCTGCATGCCTCCCTTTCGGCAGGGCTACTCAGGGCCTTATCTCGAGGCAAGGACTCACGTTGAGATTCCCTTTAGCTCTGGAGCATGGCAAGGTGAGCCCCACCCCGGCAAAGACGCTCCGTGTGTAGCCAGAGAACACTCATGTTCTTCCCACACCCATGCCTACCGTGGCCGGAGGCCTGTCAACAGCAGAGAATTTCAGGGAGCTTCCCGGCAGCAGGAATGGAGCTTTCCAACTGGAAAGCAAGGCTAGTACCATCACGCCCCATTTCCATGGGCACAGGCAGCATACATCTCTGTGGTTTCTGACAAGTCAACAGAGACACAGAGTACACACTGGTTGCTTCCCTGAATCAACTGCTCGAGGCAGGGTGTTGTGCATCTAGGGAACGGCCTCACCAAGGAACGCCCTAGCTAGGCCTCTGGGCCCGTGCCTCTTCAAAAGCCTGCAGTGCTACAGGAGAAACTGTGCTTCCGTTGCAATAGGAACGCAAGCCGTCTTTCTCCTGGAGGCAGGGTGACTTCAGTTAGGAGTTCGTAGATGGAAGGAGAAGCCTAGTGGTTTTCTCTGTGCAGCTCAGACTAGGGAATGAGTGCGACTTCCACGGCATGTTGGAGCTCGCTAGAACGGTGCTCGTGAACCGGTGCGAGTGCTGTGAATCAAGATGTCAGAAGAAAGAGTGCAGTGTGTTGCCCATGACTCAGCAGACACAGAGGACCTCCGAGGGACCAACGGGCCTCGTTGTTGCTCAGCAGGCCTACAGGGCTGGGGAGGTACTCGGAAAGCTTGGAACAAAAAGGAAGCTCACCCGAGGGGCCTAGGAGTCCTGGAAAGGGAACTTCCTTTAAGGTAAAGCAGACCAACGACTAAGAGCTCATGGAAAGAGCTGCACGCCTCGCTTTCTGCAGGGCTACTCAGGGCCTTATCTCGAGGCAAGGACTCACATTGAGATTCCCTTTAGCTCTGGTGCATGGCAAGGTGAGCCCGACCCCGGCCAAAGAAGCTCCGTGTGTAGCCAGAGAAAACTCACTGAGTTCCCACACCCATGGTTAGAGTGGCCAGAGGCCTGAAAACAGCAGAGACTTTCAGGGAGCTTCACGGCAGCAAGACTGGAGCTTTCCAAATGGAAAGCAAGGCTAGTACCATCATGCCCCCATTTCCATGGGCTCAGGCAGCATACAACTCTGTGGTTTCTAACAAGTCAAATGAGACACCGAGTACACACTGTTTGCTTCCCTGAATCAACTTCTCGAGGCAGGGTGTTCTGCAACTAGGGAACGGCCTCACCAAGGAACGCCCTGGCTAGGCCTCTGGGCCCGTGCCTCTTCAAAAGCCTGCAGTGCTACAGGAAAAAACTGTGCTTTCGTTGCAATAGGAACGCAAGCCGCCTTTCTCCTGTGGGCAGGGTGACTTCAGGTAGGAGGTCCTAAATGGAAGGAGAAGCCTAGTGTTTTTCACTCTGCAGCTCAGATTAGGGAATGAGTGCGACTTCCACAGCATGGTGGAACTCGCTAGAACGGTGCTCGTGAACCGGTGCGAGTGCTGGCTACATCAAGATGTCCCCAGAAGAGTGCCCTGGGTTGCCCTAAACTCCGCCTACACACGGGGAGTCGGAAAGCTACGGGCCTGGATAGTGCTTAGAAGGGCCAGGGGAGCCTGAGGGCACTCGGTGTGCTTGCAGGGACTAGGGTTTCCAGGCGAGGCACCTAGGAGTCCTGAATAGCGTTCTGGCATGAAAATGCTGCCGAGCAGCGACTACGGCCTCCTGGAAACTGCTACACGCCTCCGCTTCTCCATAGCCTTTCAGGTCCTTGCCTCGAGCAAGTTCTCACGTTGCTTGCCTGTGAGCGACACAGCATGTTAGGATGCTGTATTTCTCCTTGAAGAGAGTGACTTCAGCAACGAGGTCCTCGATAAATTCTAAGCAGAGTGTTTTCTCAGGGCAGCTCAGACGAGGGCAATGTCGAAGACTTCCAGGGCCTGTTGGACTGCCTAGAAATGGGTTCTGATGCGGTTCGAGAGTTCTGGAAATGTAGCTCTCTGAAGTAACGTACAGTGTGTTGCCCGAGACTCGGCAGACACAGAGGGCCTCCGAGGGACGTATAGGACTCCATGCTGCTCAGCAGGCCCACAGGGGTGTGGAGGGAGTCAGCGATCTGGGAACCAAAATGATGCTCAGCCGTGGGGCCTAGGAGTCCTGAAAAGGGTACTTGCTTTCAAATAAAACGTAACCTCCACTAAGAGCTCATGGAAAGAGCTGCATGCCTCCCTTTCGGCAGGGCTACTCAGGGCCTTATCTCGAGGCAAGGACTCACGTTGAGATTCCCTTTAGCTCTGGAGCATGGCAAGGTGAGCCCCACCCCGGCAAAGACGCTCCGTGTGTAGCCAGAGAACACTCATGTTCTTCCCACACCCATGCCTACCGTGGCCGGAGGCCTGTCAACAGCAGAGAATTTCAGGGAGCTTCCCGGCAGCAGGAATGGAGCTTTCCAACTGGAAAGCAAGGCTAGTACCATCACGCCCCATTTCCATGGGCACAGGCAGCATACATCTCTGTGGTTTCTGACAAGTCAACAGAGACACAGAGTACACACTGGTTGCTTCCCTGAATCAACTGCTCGAGGCAGGGTGTTGTGCATCTAGGGAACGGCCTCACCAAGGAACGCCCTAGCTAGGCCTCTGGGCCCGTGCCTCTTCAAAAGCCTGCAGTGCTACAGGAGAAACTGTGCTTCCGTTGCAATAGGAACGCAAGCCGTCTTTCTCCTGGAGGCAGGGTGACTTCAGTTAGGAGTTCGTAGATGGAAGGAGAAGCCTAGTGGTTTTCTCTGTGCAGCTCAGACTAGGGAATGAGTGCGACTTCCACGGCATGTTGGAGCTCGCTAGAACGGTGCTCGTGAACCGGTGCGAGTGCTGTGAATCAAGATGTCAGAAGAAAGAGTGCAGTGTGTTGCCCATGACTCAGCAGACACAGAGGACCTCCGAGGGACCAACGGGCCTCGTTGTTGCTCAGCAGGCCTACAGGGCTGGGGAGGTACTCGGAAAGCTTGGAACAAAAAGGAAGCTCACCCGAGGGGCCTAGGAGTCCTGGAAAGGGAACTTCCTTTAAGGTAAAGCAGACCAACGACTAAGAGCTCATGGAAAGAGCTGCACGCCTCGCTTTCTGCAGGGCTACTCAGGGCCTTATCTCGAGGCAAGGACTCACATTGAGATTCCCTTTAGCTCTGGTGCATGGCAAGGTGAGCCCGACCCCGGCCAAAGAAGCTCCGTGTGTAGCCAGAGAAAACTCACTGAGTTCCCACACCCATGGTTAGAGTGGCCAGAGGCCTGAAAACAGCAGAGACTTTCAGGGAGCTTCACGGCAGCAAGACTGGAGCTTTCCAAATGGAAAGCAAGGCTAGTACCATCATGCCCCCATTTCCATGGGCTCAGGCAGCATACATCTCTGTGGTTTCTAACAAGTCAAATGAGACACCGAGTACACACTGTTTGCTTCCCTGAATCAACTTCTCGAGGCAGGGTGTTCTGCAACTAGGGAACGGCCTCACCAAGGAACGCCCTGGCTAGGCCTCTGGGCCCGTGCCTCTTCAAAAGCCTGCAGTGCTACAGGAAAAAACTGTGCTTTCGTTGCAATAGGAACGCAAGCCGCCTTTCTCCTGTGGGCAGGGTGACTTCAGGTAGGAGGTCCTAAATGGAAGGAGAAGCCTAGTGTTTTTCACTCTGCAGCTCAGATTAGGGAATGAGTGCGACTTCCACAGCATGGTGGAACTCGCTAGAACGGTGCTCGTGAACCGGTGCGAGTGCTGGCTACATCAAGATGTCCCCAGAAGAGTGCCCTGGGTTGCCCTAAACTCCGCCTACACACGGGGAGTCGGAAAGCTACGGGCCTGGATAGTGCTTAGAAGGGCCAGGGGAGCCTGAGGGCACTCGGTGTGCTTGCAGGGACTAGGGTTTCCAGGCGAGGCACCTAGGAGTCCTGAATAGCGTTCTGGCATGAAAATGCTGCCGAGCAGCGACTACGGCCTCCTGGAAACTGCTACACGCCTCCGCTTCTCCATAGCCTTTCAGGTCCTTGCCTCGAGCAAGTTCTCACGTTGCTTGCCTGTGAGCGACACAGCATGTTAGGATGCTGTATTTCTCCTTGAAGAGAGTGACTTCAGGAACGAGGTCCTCGATAAATTCTAAGCAGAGTGTTTTCTCAGGGCAGCTCAGACGAGGGCAATGTCGAAGACTTCCAGGGCCTGTTGGACTGCCTAGAAATGGGTTCTGATGCGGTTCGAGAGTTCTGGAAATGTAGCTCTCTGAAGTAACGTACAGTGTGTTGCCCGAGACTCGGCAGACACAGAGGGCCTCCGAGGGACGTATAGGACTCCATGCTGCTCAGCAGGCCCACAGGGGTGTGGAGGGAGTCAGCGATCTGGGAACCAAAATGATGCTCAGCCGTGGGGCCTAGGAGTCCTGAAAAGGGTACTTGCTTTCAAATAAAACGTAACCTCCACTAAGAGCTCGTGGAAAGAGCTGCATGCCTCCCTTTCGGCAGGGCTACTCAGGGCCTTATCTCGAGGCAAGGACTCACGTTGAGATTCCCTTTAGCTCTGGAGCATGGCAAGGTGAGCCCCACCCCGGCAAAGACGCTCCGTGTGTAGCCAGAGAACACTCATGTTCTTCCCACACCCATGCCTACCGTGGCCGGAGGCCTGTCAACAGCAGAGAATTTCAGGGAGCTTCCCGGCAGCAGGAATGGAGCTTTCCAACTGGAAAGCAAGGCTAGTACCATCACGCCCCATTTCCATGGGCACAGGCAGCATACATCTCTGTGGTTTCTGACAAGTCAACAGAGACACAGAGTACACACTGGTTGCTTCCCTGAATCAACTGCTCGAGGCAGGGTGTTGTGCATCTAGGGAACGGCCTCACCAAGGAACGCCCTAGCTAGGCCTCTGGGCCCGTGCCTCTTCAAAAGCCTGCAGTGCTACAGGAGAAACTGTGCTTCCGTTGCAATAGGAACGCAAGCCGTCTTTCTCCTGGAGGCAGGGTGACTTCAGTTAGGAGTTCGTAGATGGAAGGAGAAGCCTAGTGGTTTTCTCTGTGCAGCTCAGACTAGGGAATGAGTGCGACTTCCACGGCATGTTGGAGCTCGCTAGAACGGTGCTCGTGAACCGGTGCGAGTGCTGTGAATCAAGATGTCAGAAGAAAGAGTGCAGTGTGTTGCCCATGACTCAGCAGACACAGAGGACCTCCGAGGGACCAACGGGCCTCGTTGTTGCTCAGCAGGCCTACAGGGCTGGGGAGGTACTCGGAAAGCTTGGAACAAAAAGGAAGCTCACCCGAGGGGCCTAGGAGTCCTGGAAAGGGAACTTCCTTTAAGGTAAAGCAGACCAACGACTAAGAGCTCATGGAAAGAGCTGCACGCCTCGCTTTCTGCAGGGCTACTCAGGGCCTTATCTCGAGGCAAGGACTCACATTGAGATTCCCTTTAGCTCTGGTGCATGGCAAGGTGAGCCCGACCCCGGCCAAAGAAGCTCCGTGTGTAGCCAGAGAAAACTCACTGAGTTCCCACACCCATGGTTAGAGTGGCCAGAGGCCTGAAAACAGCAGAGACTTTCAGGGAGCTTCACGGCAGCAAGACTGGAGCTTTCCAAATGGAAAGCAAGGCTAGTACCATCATGCCCCCATTTCCATGGGCTCAGGCAGCATACAACTCTGTGGTTTCTAACAAGTCAAATGAGACACCGAGTACACACTGTTTGCTTCCCTGAATCAACTTCTCGAGGCAGGGTGTTCTGCAACTAGGGAACGGCCTCACCAAGGAACGCCCTGGCTAGGCCTCTGGGCCCGTGCCTCTTCAAAAGCCTGCAGTGCTACAGGAAAAAACTGTGCTTTCGTTGCAATAGGAACGCAAGCCGCCTTTCTCCTGTGGGCAGGGTGACTTCAGGTAGGAGGTCCTAAATGGAAGGAGAAGCCTAGTGTTTTTCACTCTGCAGCTCAGATTAGGGAATGAGTGCGACTTCCACAGCATGGTGGAACTCGCTAGAACGGTGCTCGTGAACCGGTGCGAGTGCTGGCTACATCAAGATGTCCCCAGAAGAGTGCCCTGGGTTGCCCTAAACTCCGCCTACACACGGGGAGTCGGAAAGCTACGGGCCTGGATAGTGCTTAGAAGGGCCAGGGGAGCCTGAGGGCACTCGGTGTGCTTGCAGGGACTAGGGTTTCCAGGCGAGGCACCTCGGAGTCCTGAATAGCGTTCTGGCATGAAAATGCTGCCGAGCAGCGACTACGGCCTCCTGGAAACTGCTACACGCCTCCGCTTCTCCATAGCCTTTCAGGTCCTTGCCTCGAGCAAGTTCTCACGTTGCTTGCCTGTGAGCGACACAGCATGTTAGGATGCTGTATTTCTCCTTGAAGAGAGTGACTTCAGCAACGAGGTCCTCGATAAATTCTAAGCAGAGTGTTTTCTCAGGGCAGCTCAGACGAGGGCAATGTCGAAGACTTCCAGGGCCTGTTGGACTGCCTAGAAATGGGTTCTGATGCGGTTCGAGAGTTCTGGAAATGTAGCTCTCTGAAGTAACGTACAGTGTGTTGCCCGAGACTCGGCAGACACAGAGGGCCTCCGAGGGACGTATAGGACTCCATGCTGCTCAGCAGGCCCACAGGGGTATGGAGGGAGTCAGCGATCTGGGAACCAAAATGATGCTCAGCCGTGGGGCCTAGGAGTCCTGAAAAGGGTACTTGCTTTCAAATAAAACGTAACCTCCACTAAGAGCTCATGGAAAGAGCTGCATGCCTCCCTTTCGGCAGGGCTACTCAGGGCCTTATCTCGAGGCAAGGACTCACGTTGAGATTCCCTTTAGCTCTGGAGCATGGCAAGGTGAGCCCCACCCCGGCAAAGACGCTCCGTGTGTAGCCAGAGAACACTCATGTTCTTCCCACACCCATGCCTACCGTGGCCGGAGGCCTGTCAACAGCAGAGAATTTCAGGGAGCTTCCCGGCAGCAGGAATGGAGCTTTCCAACTGGAAAGCAAGGCTAGTACCATCACGCCCCATTTCCATGGGCACAGGCAGCATACATCTCTGTGGTTTCTGACAAGTCAACAGAGACACAGAGTACACACTGGTTGCTTCCCTGAATCAACTGCTCGAGGCAGGGTGTTGTGCATCTAGGGAACGGCCTCACCAAGGAACGCCCTAGCTAGGCCTCTGGGCCCGTGCCTCTTCAAAAGCCTGCAGTGCTACAGGAGAAACTGTGCTTCCGTTGCAATAGGAACGCAAGCCGTCTTTCTCCTGGAGGCAGGGTGACTTCAGTTAGGAGTTCGTAGATGGAAGGAGAAGCCTAGTGGTTTTCTCTGTGCAGCTCAGACTAGGGAATGAGTGCGACTTCCACGGCATGTTGGAGCTCGCTAGAACGGTGCTCGTGAACCGGTGCGAGTGCTGTGAATCAAGATGTCAGAAGAAAGAGTGCAGTGTGTTGCCCATGACTCAGCAGACACAGAGGACCTCCGAGGGACCAACGGGCCTCGTTGTTGCTCAGCAGGCCTACAGGGCTGGGGAGGTACTCGGAAAGCTTGGAACAAAAAGGAAGCTCACCCGAGGGGCCTAGGAGTCCTGGAAAGGGAACTTCCTTTAAGGTAAAGCAGACCAACGACTAAGAGCTCATGGAAAGAGCTGCACGCCTCGCTTTCTGCAGGGCTACTCAGGGCCTTATCTCGAGGCAAGGACTCACATTGAGATTCCCTTTAGCTCTGGTGCATGGCAAGGTGAGCCCGACCCCGGCCAAAGAAGCTCCGTGTGTAGCCAGAGAAAACTCACTGAGTTCCCACACCCATGGTTAGAGTGGCCAGAGGCCTGAAAACAGCAGAGACTTTCAGGGAGCTTCACGGCAGCAAGACTGGAGCTTTCCAAATGGAAAGCAAGGCTAGTACCATCATGCCCCCATTTCCATGGGCTCAGGCAGCATACATCTCTGTGGTTTCTAACAAGTCAAATGAGACACCGAGTACACACTGTTTGCTTCCCTGAATCAACTTCTCGAGGCAGGGTGTTCTGCAACTAGGGAACGGCCTCACCAAGGAACGCCCTGGCTAGGCCTCTGGGCCCGTGCCTCTTCAAAAGCCTGCAGTGCTACAGGAAAAAACTGTGCTTTCGTTGCAATAGGAACGCAAGCCGCCTTTCTCCTGTGGGCAGGGTGACTTCAGGTAGGAGGTCCTAAATGGAAGGAGAAGCCTAGTGTTTTTCACTCTGCAGCTCAGATTAGGGAATGAGTGCGACTTCCACAGCATGGTGGAACTCGCTAGAACGGTGCTCGTGAACCGGTGCGAGTGCTGGCTACATCAAGATGTCCCCAGAAGAGTGCCCTGGGTTGCCCTAAACTCCGCCTACACACGGGGAGTCGGAAAGCTACGGGCCTGGATAGTGCTTAGAAGGGCCAGGGGAGCCTGAGGGCACTCGGTGTGCTTGCAGGGACTAGGGTTTCCAGGCGAGGCACCTAGGAGTCCTGAATAGCGTTCTGGCATGAAAATGCTGCCGAGCAGCGACTACGGCCTCCTGGAAACTGCTACACGCCTCCGCTTCTCCATAGCCTTTCAGGTCCTTGCCTCGAGCAAGTTCTCACGTTGCTTGCCTGTGAGCGACACAGCATGTTAGGATGCTGTATTTCTCCTTGAAGAGAGTGACTTCAGGAACGAGGTCCTCGATAAATTCTAAGCAGAGTGTTTTCTCAGGGCAGCTCAGACGAGGGCAATGTCGAAGACTTCCAGGGCCTGTTGGACTGCCTAGAAATGGGTTCTGATGCTGTTCGAGAGTTCTGGAAATGTAGCTCTCTGAAGTAACGTACAGTGTGTTGCCCGAGACTCGGCAGACACAGAGGGCCTCCGAGGGACGTATAGGACTCCATGCTGCTCAGCAGGCCCACAGGGGTATGGAGGGAGTCAGCGATCTGGGAACCAAAATGATGCTCAGCCGTGGGGCCTAGGAGTCCTGAAAAGGGTACTTGCTTTCAAATAAAACGTAACCTCCACTAAGAGCTCATGGAAAGAGCTGCATGCCTCCCTTTCGGCAGGGCTACTCAGGGCCTTATCTCGAGGCAAGGACTCACGTTGAGATTCCCTTTAGCTCTGGAGCATGGCAAGGTGAGCCCCACCCCGGCAAAGACGCTCCGTGTGTAGCCAGAGAACACTCATGTTCTTCCCACACCCATGCCTACCGTGGCCGGAGGCCTGTCAACAGCAGAGAATTTCAGGGAGCTTCCCGGCAGCAGGAATGGAGCTTTCCAACTGGAAAGCAAGGCTAGTACCATCACGCCCCATTTCCATGGGCACAGGCAGCATACATCTCTGTGGTTTCTGACAAGTCAACAGAGACACAGAGTACACACTGGTTGCTTCCCTGAATCAACTGCTCGAGGCAGGGTGTTGTGCATCTAGGGAACGGCCTCACCAAGGAACGCCCTAGCTAGGCCTCTGGGCCCGTGCCTCTTCAAAAGCCTGCAGTGCTACAGGAGAAACTGTGCTTCCGTTGCAATAGGAACGCAAGCCGTC
This sequence comes from Balaenoptera acutorostrata, assembly GCF_949987535.1. Lineage (NCBI taxonomy): Eukaryota > Metazoa > Chordata > Mammalia > Artiodactyla > Balaenopteridae > Balaenoptera > Balaenoptera acutorostrata. The sequence goes on along the minus strand of NW_026646347.1, from coordinate 15,325 downwards.
TTTCTCCTGGAGGCAGGGTGACTTCAGTTAGGAGTTCGTAGATGGAAGGAGAAGCCTAGTGGTTTTCTCTGTGCAGCTCAGACTAGGGAATGAGTGCGACTTCCACGGCATGTTGGAGCTCGCTAGAACGGTGCTCGTGAACCGGTGCGAGTGCTGTGAATCAAGATGTCAGAAGAAAGAGTGCAGTGTGTTGCCCATGACTCAGCAGACACAGAGGACCTCCGAGGGACCAACGGGCCTCGTTGTTGCTCAGCAGGCCTACAGGGCTGGGGAGGTACTCGGAAAGCTTGGAACAAAAAGGAAGCTCACCCGAGGGGCCTAGGAGTCCTGGAAAGGGAACTTCCTTTAAGGTAAAGCAGACCAACGACTAAGAGCTCATGGAAAGAGCTGCACGCCTCGCTTTCTGCAGGGCTACTCAGGGCCTTATCTCGAGGCAAGGACTCACATTGAGATTCCCTTTAGCTCTGGTGCATGGCAAGGTGAGCCCGACCCCGGCCAAAGAAGCTCCGTGTGTAGCCAGAGAAAACTCACTGAGTTCCCACACCCATGGTTAGAGTGGCCAGAGGCCTGAAAACAGCAGAGACTTTCAGGGAGCTTCACGGCAGCAAGACTGGAGCTTTCCAAATGGAAAGCAAGGCTAGTACCATCATGCCCCCATTTCCATGGGCTCAGGCAGCATACATCTCTGTGGTTTCTAACAAGTCAAATGAGACACCGAGTACACACTGTTTGCTTCCCTGAATCAACTTCTCGAGGCAGGGTGTTCTGCAACTAGGGAACGGCCTCACCAAGGAACGCCCTGGCTAGGCCTCTGGGCCCGTGCCTCTTCAAAAGCCTGCAGTGCTACAGGAAAAAACTGTGCTTTCGTTGCAATAGGAACGCAAGCCGCCTTTCTCCTGTGGGCAGGGTGACTTCAGGTAGGAGGTCCTAAATGGAAGGAGAAGCCTAGTGTTTTTCACTCTGCAGCTCAGATTAGGGAATGAGTGCGACTTCCACAGCATGGTGGAACTCGCTAGAACGGTGCTCGTGAACCGGTGCGAGTGCTGTGAATCAAGATGTCAGAAGAAAGAGTGCAGTGTGTTGCCCATGACTCAGCAGACACAGAGGACCTCCGAGGGACCAACGGGCCTCGTTGTTGCTCAGCAGGCCTACAGGGCTGGGGAGGTACTCGGAAAGCTTGGAACAAAAAGGAAGCTCACCCGAGGGGCCTACTTCCTTTAAGGTAAAGCAGACCAACGACTAAGAGCTCATGGAAAGAGCTGCACGCCTCGCTTTCTGCAGGGCTACTCAGGGCCTTATCTCGAGGCAAGGACTCACATTGAGATTCCCTTTAGCTCTGGTGCATGGCAAGGTGAGCCCGACCCCGGCCAAAGAAGCTCCGTGTGTAGCCAGAGAAAACTCACTGAGTTCCCACACCCATGGTTAGAGTGGCCAGAGGCCTGAAAACAGCAGAGACTTTCAGGGAGCTTCACGGCAGCAAGACTGGAGCTTTCCAAATGGAAAGCAAGGCTAGTACCATCATGCCCCCATTTCCATGGGCTCAGGCAGCATACATCTCTGTGGTTTCTAACAAGTCAAATGAGACACCGAGTACACACTGTTTGCTTCCCTGAATCAACTTCTCGAGGCAGGGTGTTCTGCAACTAGGGAACGGCCTCACCAAGGAACGCCCTGGCTAGGCCTCTGGGCCCGTGCCTCTTCAAAAGCCTGCAGTGCTACAGGAAAAAACTGTGCTTTCGTTGCAATAGGAACGCAAGCCGCCTTTCTCCTGTGGGCAGGGTGACTTCAGGTAGGAGGTCCTAAATGGAAGGAGAAGCCTAGTGTTTTTCACTCTGCAGCTCAGATTAGGGAATGAGTGCGACTTCCACAGCATGGTGGAACTCGCTAGAACGGTGCTCGTGAACCGGTGCGAGTGCTGGCTACATCAAGATGTCCCCAGAAGAGTGCCCTGGGTTGCCCTAAACTCCGCCTACACACGGGGAGTCGGAAAGCTACGGGCCTGGATAGTGCTTAGAAGGGCCAGGGGAGCCTGAGGGCACTCGGTGTGCTTGCAGGGACTAGGGTTTCCAGGCGAGGCACCTAGGAGTCCTGAATAGCGTTCTGGCATGAAAATGCTGCCGAGCAGCGACTACGGCCTCCTGGAAACTGCTACACGCCTCCGCTTCTCCATAGCCTTTCAGGTCCTTGCCTCGAGCAAGTTCTCACGTTGCTTGCCTGTGAGCGACACAGCATGTTAGGATGCTGTATTTCTCCTTGAAGAGAGTGACTTCAGCAACGAGGTCCTCGATAAATTCTAAGCAGAGTGTTTTCTCAGGGCAGCTCAGACGAGGGCAATGTCGAAGACTTCCAGGGCCTGTTGGACTGCCTAGAAATGGGTTCTGATGCGGTTCGAGAGTTCTGGAAATGTAGCTCTCTGAAGTAACGTACAGTGTGTTGCCCGAGACTCGGCAGACACAGAGGGCCTCCGAGGGACGTATAGGACTCCATGCTGCTCAGCAGGCCCACAGGGGTGTGGAGGGAGTCAGCGATCTGGGAACCAAAATGATGCTCAGCCGTGGGGCCTAGGAGTCCTGAAAAGGGTACTTGCTTTCAAATAAAACGTAACCTCCACTAAGAGCTCATGGAAAGAGCTGCATGCCTCCCTTTCGGCAGGGCTACTCAGGGCCTTATCTCGAGGCAAGGACTCACGTTGAGATTCCCTTTAGCTCTGGAGCATGGCAAGGTGAGCCCCACCCCGGCAAAGACGCTCCGTGTGTAGCCAGAGAACACTCATGTTCTTCCCACACCCATGCCTACCGTGGCCGGAGGCCTGTCAACAGCAGAGAATTTCAGGGAGCTTCCCGGCAGCAGGAATGGAGCTTTCCAACTGGAAAGCAAGGCTAGTACCATCACGCCCCATTTCCATGGGCACAGGCAGCATACATCTCTGTGGTTTCTGACAAGTCAACAGAGACACAGAGTACACACTGGTTGCTTCCCTGAATCAACTGCTCGAGGCAGGGTGTTGTGCATCTAGGGAACGGCCTCACCAAGGAACGCCCTAGCTAGGCCTCTGGGCCCGTGCCTCTTCAAAAGCCTGCAGTGCTACAGGAGAAACTGTGCTTCCGTTGCAATAGGAACGCAAGCCGTCTTTCTCCTGGAGGCAGGGTGACTTCAGTTAGGAGTTCGTAGATGGAAGGAGAAGCCTAGTGGTTTTCTCTGTGCAGCTCAGACTAGGGAATGAGTGCGACTTCCACGGCATGTTGGAGCTCGCTAGAACGGTGCTCGTGAACCGGTGCGAGTGCTGTGAATCAAGATGTCAGAAGAAAGAGTGCAGTGTGTTGCCCATGACTCAGCAGACACAGAGGACCTCCGAGGGACCAACGGGCCTCGTTGTTGCTCAGCAGGCCTACAGGGCTGGGGAGGTACTCGGAAAGCTTGGAACAAAAAGGAAGCTCACCCGAGGGGCCTAGGAGTCCTGGAAAGGGAACTTCCTTTAAGGTAAAGCAGACCAACGACTAAGAGCTCATGGAAAGAGCTGCACGCCTCGCTTTCTGCAGGGCTACTCAGGGCCTTATCTCGAGGCAAGGACTCACATTGAGATTCCCTTTAGCTCTGGTGCATGGCAAGGTGAGCCCGACCCCGGCCAAAGAAGCTCCGTGTGTAGCCAGAGAAAACTCACTGAGTTCCCACACCCATGGTTAGAGTGGCCAGAGGCCTGAAAACAGCAGAGACTTTCAGGGAGCTTCACGGCAGCAAGACTGGAGCTTTCCAAATGGAAAGCAAGGCTAGTACCATCATGCCCCCATTTCCATGGGCTCAGGCAGCATACATCTCTGTGGTTTCTAACAAGTCAAATGAGACACCGAGTACACACTGTTTGCTTCCCTGAATCAACTTCTCGAGGCAGGGTGTTCTGCAACTAGGGAACGGCCTCACCAAGGAACGCCCTAGCTAGGCCTCTGGGCCCGTGCCTCTTCAAAAGCCTGCAGTGCTACAGGAGAAACTGTGCTTTCGTTGCAATAGGAACGCAAGCCGTCTTTCTCCTGGAGGCAGGGTGACTTCAGTTAGGAGTTCGTAGATGGAAGGAGAAGCCTAGTGGTTTTCTCTGTGCAGCTCAGACTAAGGAATGAGTGCGACTTCCACGGCATGTTGGAGCTCGCTAGAACGGTGCTCGTGAACCGGTGCGAGTGCTGTGAATCAAGATGTCAGAAGAAAGAGTGCAGTGTGTTGCCCATGACTCAGCAGACACAGAGGACCTCCGAGGGACCAACGGGCCTCGTTGTTGCTCAGCAGGCCTACAGGGCTGGGGAGGTACTCGGAAAGCTTGGAACAAAAAGGAAGCTCACCCGAGGGGCCTAGGAGTCCTGGAAAGGGAACTTCCTTTAAGGTAAAGCAGACCAACGACTAAGAGCTCATGGAAAGAGCTGCACGCCTCGCTTTCTGCAGGGCTACTCAGGGCCTTATCTCGAGGCAAGGACTCACATTGAGATTCCCTTTAGCTCTGGTGCATGGCAAGGTGAGCCCGACCCCGGCCAAAGAAGCTCCGTGTGTAGCCAGAGAAAACTCACTGAGTTCCCACACCCATGGTTAGAGTGGCCAGAGGCCTGAAAACAGCAGAGACTTTCAGGGAGCTTCACGGCAGCAAGACTGGAGCTTTCCAAATGGAAAGCAAGGCTAGTACCATCATGCCCCCATTTCCATGGGCTCAGGCAGCATACATCTCTGTGGTTTCTAACAAGTCAAATGAGACACCGAGTACACACTGTTTGCTTCCCTGAATCAACTTCTCGAGGCAGGGTGTTCTGCAACTAGGGAACGGCCTCACCAAGGAACGCCCTGGCTAGGCCTCTGGGCCCGTGCCTCTTCAAAAGCCTGCAGTGCTACAGGAAAAAACTGTGCTTTCGTTGCAATAGGAACGCAAGCCGCCTTTCTCCTGTGGGCAGGGTGACTTCAGGTAGGAGGTCCTAAATGGAAGGAGAAGCCTAGTGTTTTTCACTCTGCAGCTCAGATTAGGGAATGAGTGCGACTTCCACAGCATGGTGGAACTCGCTAGAACGGTGCTCGTGAACCGGTGCGAGTGCTGGCTACATCAAGATGTCCCCAGAAGAGTGCCCTGGGTTGCCCTAAACTCCGCCTACACACGGGGAGTCGGAAAGCTACGGGCCTGGATAGTGCTTAGAAGGGCCAGGGGAGCCTGAGGGCACTCGGTGTGCTTGCAGGGACTAGGGTTTCCAGGCGAGGCACCTAGGAGTCCTGAATAGCGTTCTGGCATGAAAATGCTGCCGAGCAGCGACTACGGCCTCCTGGAAACTGCTACACGCCTCCGCTTCTCCATAGCCTTTCAGGTCCTTGCCTCGAGCAAGTTCTCACGTTGCTTGCCTGTGAGCGACACAGCATGTTAGGATGCTGTATTTCTCCTTGAAGAGAGTGACTTCAGCAACGAGGTCCTCGATAAATTCTAAGCAGAGTGTTTTCTCAGGGCAGCTCAGACGAGGGCAATGTCGAAGACTTCCAGGGCCTGTTGGACTGCCTAGAAATGGGTTCTGATGCGGTTCGAGAGTTCTGGAAATGTAGCTCTCTGAAGTAACGTACAGTGTGTTGCCCGAGACTCGGCAGACACAGAGGGCCTCCGAGGGACGTATAGGACTCCATGCTGCTCAGCAGGCCCACAGGGGTGTGGAGGGAGTCAGCGATCTGGGAACCAAAATGATGCTCAGCCGTGGGGCCTAGGAGTCCTGAAAAGGGTACTTGCTTTCAAATAAAACGTAACCTCCACTAAGAGCTCATGGAAAGAGCTGCATGCCTCCCTTTCGGCAGGGCTACTCAGGGCCTTATCTCGAGGCAAGGACTCACGTTGAGATTCCCTTTAGCTCTGGAGCATGGCAAGGTGAGCCCCACCCCGGCAAAGACGCTCCGTGTGTAGCCAGAGAACACTCATGTTCTTCCCACACCCATGCCTACCGTGGCCGGAGGCCTGTCAACAGCAGAGAATTTCAGGGAGCTTCCCGGCAGCAGGAATGGAGCTTTCCAACTGGAAAGCAAGGCTAGTACCATCACGCCCCATTTCCATGGGCACAGGCAGCATACATCTCTGTGGTTTCTGACAAGTCAACAGAGACACAGAGTACACACTGGTTGCTTCCCTGAATCAACTGCTCGAGGCAGGGTGTTGTGCATCTAGGGAACGGCCTCACCAAGGAACGCCCTAGCTAGGCCTCTGGGCCCGTGCCTCTTCAAAAGCCTGCAGTGCTACAGGAGAAACTGTGCTTCCGTTGCAATAGGAACGCAAGCCGTCTTTCTCCTGGAGGCAGGGTGACTTCAGTTAGGAGTTCGTAGATGGAAGGAGAAGCCTAGTGGTTTTCTCTGTGCAGCTCAGACTAGGGAATGAGTGCGACTTCCACGGCATGTTGGAGCTCGCTAGAACGGTGCTCGTGAACCGGTGCGAGTGCTGTGAATCAAGATGTCAGAAGAAAGAGTGCAGTGTGTTGCCCATGACTCAGCAGACACAGAGGACCTCCGAGGGACCAACGGGCCTCGTTGTTGCTCAGCAGGCCTACAGGGCTGGGGAGGTACTCGGAAAGCTTGGAACAAAAAGGAAGCTCACCCGAGGGGCCTAGGAGTCCTGGAAAGGGAACTTCCTTTAAGGTAAAGCAGACCAACGACTAAGAGCTCATGGAAAGAGCTGCACGCCTCGCTTTCTGCAGGGCTACTCAGGGCCTTATCTCGAGGCAAGGACTCACATTGAGATTCCCTTTAGCTCTGGTGCATGGCAAGGTGAGCCCGACCCCGGCCAAAGAAGCTCCGTGTGTAGCCAGAGAAAACTCACTGAGTTCCCACACCCATGGTTAGAGTGGCCAGAGGCCTGAAAACAGCAGAGACTTTCAGGGAGCTTCACGGCAGCAAGACTGGAGCTTTCCAAATGGAAAGCAAGGCTAGTACCATCATGCCCCCATTTCCATGGGCTCAGGCAGCATACATCTCTGTGGTTTCTAACAAGTCAAATGAGACACCGAGTACACACTGTTTGCTTCCCTGAATCAACTTCTCGAGGCAGGGTGTTCTGCAACTAGGGAACGGCCTCACCAAGGAACGCCCTGGCTAGGCCTCTGGGCCCGTGCCTCTTCAAAAGCCTGCAGTGCTACAGGAAAAAACTGTGCTTTCGTTGCAATAGGAACGCAAGCCGCCTTTCTCCTGTGGGCAGGGTGACTTCAGGTAGGAGGTCCTAAATGGAAGGAGAAGCCTAGTGTTTTTCACTCTGCAGCTCAGATTAGGGAATGAGTGCGACTTCCACAGCATGGTGGAACTCGCTAGAACGGTGCTCGTGAACCGGTGCGAGTGCTGTGAATCAAGATGTCAGAAGAAAGAGTGCAGTGTGTTGCCCATGACTCAGCAGACACAGAGGACCTCCGAGGGACCAACGGGCCTCGTTGTTGCTCAGCAGGCCTACAGGGCTGGGGAGGTACTCGGAAAGCTTGGAACAAAAAGGAAGCTCACCCGAGGGGCCTAGGAGTCCTGGAAAGGGAACTTCCTTTAAGGTAAAGCAGACCAACGACTAAGAGCTCATGGAAAGAGCTGCACGCCTCGCTTTCTGCAGGGCTACTCAGGGCCTTATCTCGAGGCAAGGACTCACATTGAGATTCCCTTTAGCTCTGGTGCATGGCAAGGTGAGCCCGACCCCGGCCAAAGAAGCTCCGTGTGTAGCCAGAGAAAACTCACTGAGTTCCCACACCCATGGTTAGAGTGGCCAGAGGCCTGAAAACAGCAGAGACTTTCAGGGAGCTTCACGGCAGCAAGACTGGAGCTTTCCAAATGGAAAGCAAGGCTAGTACCATCATGCCCCCATTTCCATGGGCTCAGGCAGCATACATCTCTGTGGTTTCTAACAAGTCAAATGAGACACCGAGTACACACTGTTTGCTTCCCTGAATCAACTTCTCGAGGCAGGGTGTTCTGCAACTAGGGAACGGCCTCACCAAGGAACGCCCTGGCTAGGCCTCTGGGCCCGTGCCTCTTCAAAAGCCTGCAGTGCTACAGGAAAAAACTGTGCTTTCGTTGCAATAGGAACGCAAGCCGCCTTTCTCCTGTGGGCAGGGTGACTTCAGGTAGGAGGTCCTAAATGGAAGGAGAAGCCTAGTGTTTTTCACTCTGCAGCTCAGATTAGGGAATGAGTGCGACTTCCACAGCATGGTGGAACTCGCTAGAACGGTGCTCGTGAACCGGTGCGAGTGCTGGCTACATCAAGATGTCCCCAGAAGAGTGCCCTGGGTTGCCCTAAACTCCGCCTACACACGGGGAGTCGGAAAGCTACGGGCCTGGATAGTGCTTAGAAGGGCCAGGGGAGCCTGAGGGCACTCGGTGTGCTTGCAGGGACTAGGGTTTCCAGGCGAGGCACCTAGGAGTCCTGAATAGCGTTCTGGCATGAAAATGCTGCCGAGCAGCGACTACGGCCTCCTGGAAACTGCTACACGCCTCCGCTTCTCCATAGCCTTTCAGGTCCTTGCCTCGAGCAAGTTCTCACGTTGCTTGCCTGTGAGCGACACAGCATGTTAGGATGCTGTATTTCTCCTTGAAGAGAGTGACTTCAGCAACGAGGTCCTCGATAAATTCTAAGCAGAGTGTTTTCTCAGGGCAGCTCAGACGAGGGCAATGTCGAAGACTTCCAGGGCCTGTTGGACTGCCTAGAAATGGGTTCTGATGCGGTTCGAGAGTTCTGGAAATGTAGCTCTCTGAAGTAACGTACAGTGTGTTGCCCGAGACTCGGCAGACACAGAGGGCCTCCGAGGGACGTATAGGACTCCATGCTGCTCAGCAGGCCCACAGGGGTGTGGAGGGAGTCAGCGATCTGGGAACCAAAATGATGCTCAGCCGTGGGGCCTAGGAGTCCTGAAAAGGGTACTTGCTTTCAAATAAAACGTAACCTCCACTAAGAGCTCATGGAAAGAGCTGCATGCCTCCCTTTCGGCAGGGCTACTCAGGGCCTTATCTCGAGGCAAGGACTCACGTTGAGATTCCCTTTAGCTCTGGAGCATGGCAAGGTGAGCCCCACCCCGGCAAAGACGCTCCGTGTGTAGCCAGAGAACACTCATGTTCTTCCCACACCCATGCCTACCGTGGCCGGAGGCCTGTCAACAGCAGAGAATTTCAGGGAGCTTCCCGGCAGCAGGAATGGAGCTTTCCAACTGGAAAGCAAGGCTAGTACCATCACGCCCCATTTCCATGGGCACAGGCAGCATACATCTCTGTGGTTTCTGACAAGTCAACAGAGACACAGAGTACACACTGGTTGCTTCCCTGAATCAACTGCTCGAGGCAGGGTGTTGTGCATCTAGGGAACGGCCTCACCAAGGAACGCCCTAGCTAGGCCTCTGGGCCCGTGCCTCTTCAAAAGCCTGCAGTGCTACAGGAGAAACTGTGCTTCCGTTGCAATAGGAACGCAAGCCGTCTTTCTCCTGGAGGCAGGGTGACTTCAGTTAGGAGTTCGTAGATGGAAGGAGAAGCCTAGTGGTTTTCTCTGTGCAGCTCAGACTAGGGAATGAGTGCGACTTCCACGGCATGTTGGAGCTCGCTAGAACGGTGCTCGTGAACCGGTGCGAGTGCTGTGAATCAAGATGTCAGAAGAAAGAGTGCAGTGTGTTGCCCATGACTCAGCAGACACAGAGGACCTCCGAGGGACCAACGGGCCTCGTTGTTGCTCAGCAGGCCTACAGGGCTGGGGAGGTACTCGGAAAGCTTGGAACAAAAAGGAAGCTCACCCGAGGGGCCTAGGAGTCCTGGAAAGGGAACTTCCTTTAAGGTAAAGCAGACCAACGACTAAGAGCTCATGGAAAGAGCTGCACGCCTCGCTTTCTGCAGGGCTACTCAGGGCCTTATCTCGAGGCAAGGACTCACATTGAGATTCCCTTTAGCTCTGGTGCATGGCAAGGTGAGCCCGACCCCGGCCAAAGAAGCTCCGTGTGTAGCCAGAGAAAACTCACTGAGTTCCCACACCCATGGTTAGAGTGGCCAGAGGCCTGAAAACAGCAGAGACTTTCAGGGAGCTTCACGGCAGCAAGACTGGAGCTTTCCAAATGGAAAGCAAGGCTAGTACCATCATGCCCCCATTTCCATGGGCTCAGGCAGCATACATCTCTGTGGTTTCTAACAAGTCAAATGAGACACCGAGTACACACTGTTTGCTTCCCTGAATCAACTTCTCGAGGCAGGGTGTTCTGCAACTAGGGAACGGCCTCACCAAGGAACGCCCTGGCTAGGCCTCTGGGCCCGTGCCTCTTCAAAAGCCTGCAGTGCTACAGGAAAAAACTGTGCTTTCGTTGCAATAGGAACGCAAGCCGCCTTTCTCCTGTGGGCAGGGTGACTTCAGGTAGGAGGTCCTAAATGGAAGGAGAAGCCTAGTGTTTTTCACTCTGCAGCTCAGATTAGGGAATGAGTGCGACTTCCACAGCATGGTGGAACTCGCTAGAACGGTGCTCGTGAACCGGTGCGAGTGCTGGCTACATCAAGATGTCCCCAGAAGAGTGCCCTGGGTTGCCCTAAACTCCGCCTACACACGGGGAGTCGGAAAGCTACGGGCCTGGATAGTGCTTAGAAGGGCCAGGGGAGCCTGAGGGCACTCGGTGTGCTTGCAGGGACTAGGGTTTCCAGGCGAGGCACCTAGGAGTCCTGAATAGCGTTCTGGCATGAAAATGCTGCCGAGCAGCGACTACGGCCTCCTGGAAACTGCTACACGCCTCCGCTTCTCCATAGCCTTTCAGGTCCTTGCCTCGAGCAAGTTCTCACGTTGCTTGCCTGTGAGCGACACAGCATGTTAGGATGCTGTATTTCTCCTTGAAGAGAGTGACTTCAGCAACGAGGTCCTCGATAAATTCTAAGCAGAGTGTTTTCTCAGGGCAGCTCAGACGAGGGCAATGTCGAAGACTTCCAGGGCCTGTTGGACTGCCTAGAAATGGGTTCTGATGCGGTTCGAGAGTTCTGGAAATGTAGCTCTCTGAAGTAACGTACAGTGTGTTGCCCGAGACTCGGCAGACACAGAGGGCCTCCGAGGGACGTATAGGACTCCATGCTGCTCAGCAGGCCCACAGGGGTGTGGAGGGAGTCAGCGATCTGGGAACCAAAATGATGCTCAGCCGTGGGGCCTAGGAGTCCTGAAAAGGGTACTTGCTTTCAAATAAAACGTAACCTCCACTAAGAGCTCATGGAAAGAGCTGCATGCCTCCCTTTCGGCAGGGCTACTCAGGGCCTTATCTCGAGGCAAGGACTCACGTTGAGATTCCCTTTAGCTCTGGAGCATGGCAAGGTGAGCCCCACCCCGGCAAAGACGCTCCGTGTGTAGCCAGAGAACACTCATGTTCTTCCCACACCCATGCCTACCGTGGCCGGAGGCCTGTCAACAGCAGAGAATTTCAGGGAGCTTCCCGGCAGCAGGAATGGAGCTTTCCAACTGGAAAGCAAGGCTAGTACCATCACGCCCCATTTCCATGGGCACAGGCAGCATACATCTCTGTGGTTTCTGACAAGTCAACAGAGACACAGAGTACACACTGGTTGCTTCCCTGAATCAACTGCTCGAGGCAGGGTGTTGTGCATCTAGGGAACGGCCTCACCAAGGAACGCCCTAGCTAGGCCTCTGGGCCCGTGCCTCTTCAAAAGCCTGCAGTGCTACAGGAGAAACTGTGCTTCCGTTGCAATAGGAACGCAAGCCGTCTTTCTCCTGGAGGCAGGGTGACTTCAGTTAGGAGTTCGTAGATGGAAGGAGAAGCCTAGTGGTTTTCTCTGTGCAGCTCAGACTAGGGAATGAGTGCGACTTCCACGGCATGTTGGAGCTCGCTAGAACGGTGCTCGTGAACCGGTGCGAGTGCTGTGAATCAAGATGTCAGAAGAAAGAGTGCAGTGTGTTGCCCATGACTCAGCAGACACAGAGGACCTCCGAGGGACCAACGGGCCTCGTTGTTGCTCAGCAGGCCTACAGGGCTGGGGAGGTACTCGGAAAGCTTGGAACAAAAAGGAAGCTCACCCGAGGGGCCTAGGAGTCCTGGAAAGGGAACTTCCTTTAAGGTAAAGCAGACCAACGACTAAGAGCTCATGGAAAGAGCTGCACGCCTCGCTTTCTGCAGGGCTACTCAGGGCCTTATCTCGAGGCAAGGACTCACATTGAGATTCCCTTTAGCTCTGGTGCATGGCAAGGTGAGCCCGACCCCGGCCAAAGAAGCTCCGTGTGTAGCCAGAGAAAACTCACTGAGTTCCCACACCCATGGTTAGAGTGGCCAGAGGCCTGAAAACAGCAGAGACTTTCAGGGAGCTTCACGGCAGCAAGACTGGAGCTTTCCAAATGGAAAGCAAGGCTAGTACCATCATGCCCCCATTTCCATGGGCTCAGGCAGCATACATCTCTGTGGTTTCTAACAAGTCAAATGAGACACCGAGTACACACTGTTTGCTTCCCTGAATCAACTTCTCGAGGCAGGGTGTTCTGCAACTAGGGAACGGCCTCACCAAGGAACGCCCTGGCTAGGCCTCTGGGCCCGTGCCTCTTCAAAAGCCTGCAGTGCTACAGGAAAAAACTGTGCTTTCGTTGCAATAGGAACGCAAGCCGCCTTTCTCCTGTGGGCAGGGTGACTTCAGGTAGGAGGTCCTAAATGGAAGGAGAAGCCTAGTGTTTTTCACTCTGCAGCTCAGATTAGGGAATGAGTGCGACTTCCACAGCATGGTGGAACTCGCTAGAACGGTGCTCGTGAACCGGTGCGAGTGCTGGCTACATCAAGATGTCCCCAGAAGAGTGCCCTGGGTTGCCCTAAACTCCGCCTACACACGGGGAGTCGGAAAGCTACGGGCCTGGATAGTGCTTAGAAGGGCCAGGGGAGCCTGAGGGCACTCGGTGTGCTTGCAGGGACTAGGGTTTCCAGGCGAGGCACCTAGGAGTCCTGAATAGCGTTCTGGCATGAAAATGCTGCCGAGCAGCGACTACGGCCTCCTGGAAACTGCTACACGCCTCCGCTTCTCCATAGCCTTTCAGGTCCTTGCCTCGAGCAAGTTCTCACGTTGCTTGCCTGTGAGCGACACAGCATGTTAGGATGCTGTATTTCTCCTTGAAGAGAGTGACTTCAGCAACGAGGTCCTCGATAAATTCTAAGCAGAGTGTTTTCTCAGGGCAGCTCAGACGAGGGCAATGTCGAAGACTTCCAGGGCCTGTTGGACTGCCTAGAAATGGGTTCTGATGCGGTTCGAGAGTTCTGGAAATGTAGCTCTCTGAAGTAACGTACAGTGTGTTGCCCGAGACTCGGCAGACACAGAGGGCCTCCGAGGGACGTATAGGACTCCATGCTGCTCAGCAGGCCCACAGGGGTGTGGAGGGAGTCAGCGATCTGGGAACCAAAATGATGCTCAGCCGTGGGGCCTAGGAGTCCTGAAAAGGGTACTTGCTTTCAAATAAAACGTAACCTCCACTAAGAGCTCATGGAAAGAGCTGCATGCCTCCCTTTCGGCAGGGCTACTCAGGGCCTTATCTCGAGGCAAGGACTCACGTTGAGATTCCCTTTAGCTCTGGAGCATGGCAAGGTGAGCCCCACCCCGGCAAAGACGCTCCGTGTGTAGCCAGAGAACACTCATGTTCTTCCCACACCCATGCCTACCGTGGCCGGAGGCCTGTCAACAGCAGAGAATTTCAGGGAGCTTCCCGGCAGCAGGAATGGAGCTTTCCAACTGGAAAGCAAGGCTAGTACCATCACGCCCCATTTCCATGGGCACAGGCAGCATACATCTCTGTGGTTTCTGACAAGTCAACAGAGACACAGAGTACACACTGGTTGCTTCCCTGAATCAACTGCTCGAGGCAGGGTGTTGTGCATCTAGGGAACGGCCTCACCAAGGAACGCCCTAGCTAGGCCTCTGGGCCCGTGCCTCTTCAAAAGCCTGCAGTGCTACAGGAGAAACTGTGCTTCCGTTGCAATAGGAACGCAAGCCGTCTTTCTCCTGGAGGCAGGGTGACTTCAGTTAGGAGTTCGTAGATGGAAGGAGAAGCCTAGTGGTTTTCTCTGTGCAGCTCAGACTAGGGAATGAGTGCGACTTCCACGGCATGTTGGAGCTCGCTAGAACGGTGCTCGTGAACCGGTGCGAGTGCTGTGAATCAAGATGTCAGAAGAAAGAGTGCAGTGTGTTGCCCATGACTCAGCAGACACAGAGGACCTCCGAGGGACCAACGGGCCTCGTTGTTGCTCAGCAGGCCTACAGGGCTGGGGAGGTACTCGGAAAGCTTGGAACAAAAAGGAAGCTCACCCGAGGGGCCTAGGAGTCCTGGAAAGGGAACTTCCTTTAAGGTAAAGCAGACCAACGACTAAGAGCTCATGGAAAGAGCTGCACGCCTCGCTTTCTGCAGGGCTACTCAGGGCCTTATCTCGAGGCAAGGACTCACATTGAGATTCCCTTTAGCTCTGGTGCATGGCAAGGTGAGCCCGACCCCGGCCAAAGAAGCTCCGTGTGTAGCCAGAGAAAACTCACTGAGTTCCCACACCCATGGTTAGAGTGGCCAGAGGCCTGAAAACAGCAGAGACTTTCAGGGAGCTTCACGGCAGCAAGACTGGAGCTTTCCAAATGGAAAGCAAGGCTAGTACCATCATGCCCCCATTTCCATGGGCTCAGGCAGCATACATCTCTGTGGTTTCTAACAAGTCAAATGAGACACCGAGTACACACTGTTTGCTTCCCTGAATCAACTTCTCGAGGCAGGGTGTTCTGCAACTAGGGAACGGCCTCACCAAGGAACGCCCTGGCTAGGCCTCTGGGCCCGTGCCTCTTCAAAAGCCTGCAGTGCTACAGGAAAAAACTGTGCTTTCGTTGCAATAGGAACGCAAGCCGCCTTTCTCCTGTGGGCAGGGTGACTTCAGGTAGGAGGTCCTAAATGGAAGGAGAAGCCTAGTGTTTTTCACTCTGCAGCTCAGATTAGGGAATGAGTGCGACTTCCACAGCATGGTGGAACTCGCTAGAACGGTGCTCGTGAACCGGTGCGAGTGCTGGCTACATCAAGATGTCCCCAGAAGAGTGCCCTGGGTTGCCCTAAACTCCGCCTACACACGGGGAGTCGGAAAGCTACGGGCCTGGATAGTGCTTAGAAGGGCCAGGGGAGCCTGAGGGCACTCGGTGTGCTTGCAGGGACTAGGGTTTCCAGGCGAGGCACCTAGGAGTCCTGAATAGCGTTCTGGCATGAAAATGCTGCCGAGCAGCGACTACGGCCTCCTGGAAACTGCTACACGCCTCCGCTTCTCCATAGCCTTTCAGGTCCTTGCCTCGAGCAAGTTCTCACGTTGCTTGCCTGTGAGCGACACAGCATGTTAGGATGCTGTATTTCTCCTTG
>NW_026646346.1:0-19786 GCF_949987535.1 Balaenoptera acutorostrata | reverse complement strand
ATGTTAAAAAGAGAATCCTAATGTGATTTCTTGATAATGGGTGTGTTCCTTATCTTCTCCTCGTGTCTAAACTCTTCTCCATGGCTGGACCCCCAAATAATATTCCTTTATGTGCTAAGGGGTATCTAGAGAGTGTGATAGGTTTAATAACTACCCTCACCCTAACGCGTACCCTAACCCTAACCCCTACCCTAACCCTAACGCGTACCCTAATCCTAACCCGTACCCTAAACCGAGCCCTAACCATAACACTAACCCTAACCCATACCCTACGCCCTACCCGAACCCCTCCCCGAACCCATACCGTAAGCCATACCCTAGCCCTCACCCTAACCCTAACCCTAACCCTAAGCTACCCTTGACTGCTTCTGCTTCCAATAGATTTCCTAAGCACTAGTGTTTTAAGGAACAGGTTAAAAGAGAAACCTAATGTGTTTTCGTGATAATGGGTGTGTTCCTTATCTTCTCCTAGTGTCTAAACTCTTCTCCATGGCTGGACCCCCAAATAATATTCCTTTACGTGCTAAGGGGTATCTAGAGAGTGTGATAGGTTTAATAACTACCCTCACCCTAACGCGTACCCTAACCCTAACCCCTACCCTAACCCTAACGCGTACCCTAATCCTAACCCATACCCTAAACCGAGCCCTAACCCTAACACTACCTCTAACCCTAAACCTAACACATACCCTACGCCCTACCCGAACCCCTCCCTGAACCCGTACCCTAAACCGTACCCTAACCCTCACCCTAACCCTAACCCTAACCCTAAGCTACCTTTGACGGCTTCTGCCTCCAATAGATTTCCTAAGCACTAGTGATTTAAGGAACAGGTTAAAAAGAGAATCCTAATGTGATTTCTTGATAATGGGTGTGTTCCTTATCTTCTCCTCGTGTCTAAACTCTTCTCCATGGCTGGACCCCCAAATAATATTCCTTTACGTGCTAAGGGGTATCTAGAGAGTGAGATAGGTTTAATAACTACCCTCACCCTAACGCGTACCCTAACCCTAACCCCTACCCTAACCCTAACGCATACCCTAATCCTAACCCGTACCCTAAACCGAGCCCTAACCCTAACACTAGCCCTAACCCTAACCCTAACCCATACCCTACGCCCTACCCGAACCCCTCCCTGAACCCGTATCGTAAGCCGTACCCTAACCCTCACCCTAACCCTAACCCTAACCCTAAGCTACCCTTGACTGCTTCTGCCTCCAATAGATTTCCTAAGCACTAGTGTTTTAAGGAACAGGTTAAAAAGAGAATCCTAATGTGATTTCTTGATAATGGGTGTGTTCCTTATCTTCTCCTAGTGTCTAAACTCTTCTCCATGGCTGGACCCCCAAATAATATTCCTTTACGTGCTAAGGGGTATCTAGAGAGTGGGATAGGTTTAATAACTAACCTCACCCTAACGCGTACCCTAACCCTAACTCCTACCCTAACACTAATGCGTACCCTAATCCTAACCCGTACCCTAAACCGAGCCCTAACCCTATCACTAACCCTAACCCTAACCCTAACCCATACCCTACGCCCTACCCGAACCCCTCCCCGAACCCGTACCCTAAGCCATACCCTATCCCTCACCCTAACCCTAACCCTAACCCTAAGCTACCCTTGACTGCTTCTGCCTCCAATAGATTTCCTAAGCACTAGTGTTTTAAGGAATAGGTTAAAAAGAGAATCCTAATGTGATTTCTTGATAATGGGTGTGTTCCTTATATTCTCCTCGTGTCTAAACTCTTCTCCAAGGCTGGACCCCCAAATAATATTCCTTTACGTGCTAAGGGGTATCTAGAGAGTGTGATAGGTTTAATAACTACCCCCACCCTAAAGCGTACCCTAACCCTAACCACTACCCTAACACTAACGCGTACCCTAATCCTAACCCGTACCCTAAACCGAGCCCTAACCCTAACACTAACCCTAACCCTAACCCTAACCCTAACCCATACCCTACACCCTACCCGAACCCCTCCCCGAACCCGTACCCTAAGCCATACCCTAACCCTCACCCTAACCCTAACCCTAACCCTAAGCTACCCTTGACTGCTTCTGCCTCCAATAGATTTCCTAAGCACTAGTGTTTTAAGGAACAGGTTAAAAAGAGAATCCTAATGTGATTTCGTGATAATGGGTGTGTTCCTTATCTTCTCCTAGTGTCTAAACTCTTCTCCATGGCTGGACCCCCAATAACATTCCTGTACGTGCTAAGGGGTATCTAGAGAGTGGGATAGGTTTAATAACTACCCTCACCCTAACGCGTACACTAACCCTAACGCGTACCCTAATCCTAACCCGTACCCTAAACCGAGCCCTAACCCTAACACTAACCCTAACCCTAACCCTAACCCATACCCTACGCCCTACCCGAACCCCTCCCCGAACCCGTGCCCTAAGCCGTACCCTAACCCTCACTCTAAACCTAACCCTAACCCTAACCCTAAGCTACCCTTGACGGCTTCTGCCTCCAATAGATTTCCTAAGCACTAGTGTTTTAAGGAACATGTTAAAAAGAGAATCCTAATGTGATTTCTTGATAATGGGTGTGTTCCTTATATTCTCCTCGTGTCTAAACTCTTCTCCATGGCTGGACCCCCAAATAATATTCCTTTATGTGCTAAGGGGTATCTAGAGAGTGTGATAGGTTTAATAACTACCCTCGCCCTAACACGTACCCTAACCCTAACCCCTACCCTAACCCTAACGCGTACCCTAATCCTAACCCGTACCCTAAACCGAGCCCTAACCATAACACTAACCCTAACCCATACCCTACGCCCTACCCGAACCCCTCCCCGAACCCATACCGTAAGCCATACCCTAGCCCTCACCCTAACCCTAACCCTAACCCTAAGCTACCCTTGACTGCTTCTGCTTCCAATAGATTTCCTAAGCACTAGTGTTTTAAGGAACAGGTTAAAAAGAGAAACCTAATGTGTTTTCGTGATAATGGGTGTGTTCCTTATCTTCTCCTAGTGTCTAAACTCTTCTCCATGGCTGGACCCCCAAATAATATTCCTTTACGTGCTAAGGGGTATCTAGAGAGTGTGATAGGTTTAATAACTACCCTCACCCTAACGCGTACCCTAACCCTAACCCCTACCCTAACCCTAACGCGTACCCTAATCCTAACCCATACCCTAAACCGAGCCCTAACCCTAACACTAACTCTAACCCTAAACCTAACACATACCCTACGCCCTACCCGAACCCCTCCCTGAACCCGTACCCTAAACCGTACCCTAACCCTCACCCTAACCCTAACCCTAACCCTAAGCTACCTTTGACGGCTTCTGCCTCCAATAGATTTCCTAAGCACTAGTGATTTAAGGAACAGGTTAAAAAGAGAATCCTAATGTGATTTCTTGATAATGGGTGTGTTCCTTATCTTCTCCTCGTGTCTAAACTCTTCTCCATGGCTGGACCCCCAAATAATATTCCTTTACGTGCTAAGGGGTATCTGGAGAGTGAGATAGGTTTAATAACTACCCTCACCCTAACGCGTACCCTACCCCTAACCCCTACCCTAACCCTAACGCATACCCTAATCCTAACCCGTACCCTAAACCGAGCCCTAACCCTAACACTAGCCCTAACCCTAACCCTAACCCATACCCTACGCCCTACCCGAACCCCTCCCTGAACCCGTATCGTAAGCCGTACCCTAACCCTCACCCTAACCCTAACCCTAACCCTAAGCTACCCTTGACTGCTTCTGCCTCCAATAGATTTCCTAAGCACTAGTGTTTTAAGGAACAGGTTAAAAAGAGAATCCTAATGTGATTTCTTGATAATGGGTGTGTTCCTTATCTTCTCCTAGTGTCTAAACTCTTCTCCATGGCTGGACCCCCAAATAATATTCCTTTACGTGCTAAGGGGTATCTAGAGAGTGGGATAGGTTTAATAACTAACCTCACCCTAACGCGTACCCTAACCCTAACTCCTACCCTAACACTAATGCGTACCCTAATCCTAACCCGTACCCTAAACCGAGCCCTAACCCTAACACTAACCCTAACCCTAACCCTAACCCATACCCTACGCCCTACCCGAACCCCTCCCCGAACCCGTACCCTAAGCCATACCCTATCCCTCACCCTAACCCTAACCCTAACCCTAAGCTACCCTTGACTGCTTCTGCCTCCAATAGATTTCCTAAGCACTAGTGTTTTAAGGAACAGGTTAAAAAGAGAATCCTAATGTGATTTCTTGATAATGGGTGTGTTCCTTATCTTCTCCTCGTGTCTAAACTCTTCTCCATGGCTGGACCCCCAAATAATATTCCTTTACGTGCTAAGGGGTATCTAGAGAGTGTGATAGGTTTAATAACTACCCTCACCCTAACACGTACCCTAACCCTAACCCCTACCCTAACCCTAACGCGTTCCCTAATCCTAACCCGTACCCTAAACCGAGCCCTAACCCTAACACTAACCCTAACCCTAACCCTAACCCATACCCTACGCCCTACCCGAACCCATCCCCGAACCCGTACCCTAAGCCATACCCTAGCCCTCACCCTAACCCTAACCCTAACCCTAAGCTACCCTTGACGGCTTCTGCCTCCAATAGATTTCCTAAGCACTAGTGTTTTAAGGAACAGGTTAAAAAGAGAATCCTAATGTGATTTCGTGATAATGGGTGTGTTCCTTATCTTCTCCTAGTGTCTAAACCCTTCTCCATGGCTGGACCCCCAAATAATATTCCTTTACGTGCTAAGGGGTATCTAGAGAGTGGGATAGGTTTAATAACTACCCTCACCCTAACGCGTACCCTAATCCTAACCCGAACCCTTAACCGAGCCCTAAACCTAACACTAACCCTAACCCTAACTCTAACCCATACCCTATGCCCTACCCGAATCCCTCCCCGTACCCGTACCCTAAGGGGTACCCTAACCCTCACCCTAACCCTAACGCTAACCCTAAGCTACCCTTGACGGCTTCTGCCTCCAATAGATTTCCTAAGCACTAGTGTTTTAAGGAACAGGTTAAAAAGAGAATCCTAATGTGATTTCTTGATAATGGGTGTGTTCCTTATTTTCTCCTAGTGTCTAAACTCTTCTCCATGGCTGGACCCCCAAATAATATTCCTTTACGTGCTAAGGGGTATCTGGAGAGTGAGATAGGTTTAATAACTACCCTCACCCTAACGCGTACCCTAACCCTAACCCCTACCCTAACCCTAACGCATACCCTAATCCTAACCCGTAACCTAAACCGAGCCCTAACCCTAACACTAGCCCTAACCCTAACCCTAACCCATACCCTACGCCCTACCCGAACCCCTCCCTGAACCCGTATCGTAAGCCGTACCCTAACCCTCACCCTAACCCTAACCCTAACCCTAAGCTACCCTTGACTGCTTCTGCCTCCAATAGATTTCCTAAGCACTAGTGTTTTAAGGAACAGGTTAAAAAGAGAATCCTAATGTGATTTCTTGATAATGGGTGTGTTCCTTATCTTCTCCTAGTGTCTAAACTCTTCTCCATGGCTGGACCCCCAAATAATATTCCTTTACGTGCTAAGGGGTATCTAGAGAGTGGGATAGGTTTAATAACTAACCTCACCCTAACGCGTATCCTAACCCTAACTCCTACCCTAACACTAATGCGTACCCTAATCCTAACCCGTACCCTAAACCCAGCCCTAACCCTAACACTAACCCTAACCCTAACCCTAACCCATACCCTACGCCCTACCCGAACCCCTCCCCGAACCCGTACCCTAAGCCATACCCTATCCCTCACCCTAACCCTAACCCTAACCCTAAGCTACCCTTGACTGCTTCTGCCTCCAATAGATTTCCTAAGCACTAGTGTTTTAAGGAACAGGTTAAAAAGAGAATCCTAATGTGATTTCTTGATAATGGGTGTGTTCCTTATCTTCTCCTCGTGTCTAAACTCTTCTCCATGGCTGGACCCCCAAATAATATTCCTTTACGTGCTAAGGGGTATCTAGAGAGTGTGATAGGTTTAATAACTACCCTCACCCTAACACGTACCCTAACCCTAACCCCTACCCTAACCCTAACGCGTTCCCTAATCCTAACCCGTACCCTAAACCGAGCCCTAACCCTAACACTAACCCTAACCCTAACCCTAACCCATACCCTACGCCCTACCCGAAGCCCTCCCCGAACCCGTACCCTAAGCCATACCCTAGCCCTCACCCTAACCCTAACCCTAACCCTAAGCTACCCTTGACTGCTTCTGCCTCCAATAGATTTCCTAAGCACTAGTGTTTTAAGGAACAGGTTAAAAAGAGAATCCTAATGTGATTCCGTGATAATGGGTGTGTTCCTTATCTTCTCCTAGTGTCTAAACTCTTCTCCATGCCTGGACCCCCAAATAATATTCCTATACGTGCTAAGGGGTATCTAGAGAGTGGGATAGGTTTATTAACTACCCTCACCCTAACGCGTACCCTAACCCTAACCGCTACACTAACCCTAGCGCGTACCCTAATCCTAACCCGTACCCTAAACCGAGCCCTAACCCTAACACTAACTCTAACCCTAACCCTAACCCATACCCTACGCCCTACCCGAACCCCTCCCTGAACCCGTACCCTAAACCGTACCCTAACCCTCACCCTAACCCTAACCCTAACCCTAAGCTACCCTTGACGGCTTCTGCCTCCAATAGATTTCCTAAGCACTAGTGTTTTAAGGAACAGGTTAAAAAGAGAATCCTAATGTGATTTCGTGATAATGGGTGTGTTCCTTATCTTCTCCTAGTGTCTAAACCCTTCTCCATGGCTGGACCCCCAAATAATATTACTTTACGTGCTAAGGGGTATCTAGAGAGTGGGATAGGTTTAATAACTACCCTCACCCTAACGCGTACCCTAATCCTAACCCGAACCCTTAACCGAGCCCTAAACCTAACACTAACCCTAACCCTAACTCTAACCCATACCCTATGCCCTACCCGAATCCCTCCCCGTACCCGTACCCTAAGGGGTACCCTAACCCTCACCCTAACCCTAACGCTAACCCTAAGCTACCCTTGACGGCTTCTGCCTCCAATAGATTTCCTAAGCACTAGTGATTTAAGGAACAGGTTAAAAAGAGAATCCTAATGTGATTTCTTGATAATGGGTGTGTTCCTTATTTTCTCCTCTTGTCTAAACTCTTTTCCATGGCTGGACCCCCAAATAATATTCCTTTACGTGCTAAGGGGTATCTAGAGAGTGGGATAGGTTTAATAACTACCCTCACCCTAACGCGTACACTAACCCTAACGCGTACCCTAATCCTAACCCGTACCCTAAACCGAGCCCTAACCCTAACACTAACCCTAACCCTAACCCTAACCCATACCCTACGCCCTACCCGAACCCGTACCCTAAGCCATACCCTAACCCTCACCCTAACCCTAACCCTAACCCTAAGCTACCCTTGACGGCTTCTGCCTCCAATAGATTTCCTAAGCACTAGTGATTTAAGGAACAGGTTAAAAAGAGAATCCTAATGTGATTTCTTGATAATGGGTGTGTTCCTTATTTTCTCCTAGTGTCTAAACTCTTCTCCATGGCTGGACCCCCAAATAACATTCCTTTACGTGCTAAGGGGTATCTAGAGAGTGGGATAGGTTTAATAACTAACCTCACCCTATCGCGTACCCTAACCCTAACCCCTACCCTAACACTAACGCGTACCCTAATCCTAACCCGTACCCTAAACCGAGCCCTAATCCTAACACTAACCCTAACCCTAACCCTAACCCATAGCCTACGCCCTACCCGAACACCTCCCCGAACCCGTACCCTAAGCCGTACCCTAACCCTCACCCTAACCCTAACCCTAACCCTAAGCTACCCTTGACTGCTTCTGCCTCCAATAGATTTCCTAAGCACTAGTGTTTTAAGGAACAGGTTAAAAAGAGAATCCTAATGTGATTTCTTGATAATGGGTGTATTCCTTATTTTCTCCTAGTGTCTAAACTCTTCTCCATGGCTGGACCCCCAAATAATATTCCTTTACGTGCTAAGGGGTATCTAGAGAGTGGGATAGGTTTAATAACTACCCTCACCCTAACGCGTACCCTAACCCTAACGCCTACCCTAACCCTAACGCGTACCCTAATCCTAACCCGTTACCTAAACCGAGCCCTACCCCTAACACTAGCCCTAACCCTAACCCTAACCCATACCCTACGCCCTACCCGAACCCCTCCCTGAACCCGTACCCTAAGCCGTACCCTAACCCTCACCCTAACCCTAACCCTAACCCTAAGCTACCCTTGACTGCTTCTGCCTCCAATAGATTTCCTAAGCACTAGTGTTTTAAGGAACAGGTTAAAAAGAGAATCCTAATGTGATTTCTTGATAATGGGTGTGTTCCTTATATTCTCCTCGTGTCTAAACTCTTCTCCAAGGCTGGACCTCCAAATAATATTCCTTTACGTGCTAAGGGGTATCAAGAGAGTGTGATAGGTTTAATAACTACCCCCACCCTAACGCGTACCCTAACCCTAACCACTACCCTAACACTAACGCGTACCCTAATCCTAACCCGTACCCTAAACCGAGCCCTAACCCTAACACTAACCCTAACCCTCACCCTAACCCTAACCCTAACCCTAAGCTACCCTTGACTGCTTCTGCCTCCAATAGATTTCCTAAGCACTAGTGTTTTAAGGAACAGGTTAAAAAGAGAATCCTAATGTGATTTCGTGATAATGGGTGTGTTCCTTATCTTCTCCTAGTGTCTAAACTCTTCTCCGTGGCTGGACCCCCAATAATATTCCTGTACGTGCTAAGGGGTATCTAGAGAGTGGGATAGGTTTAATAACTACCCTCACCCTAACGCGTACACTAACCCTAACGCGTACCCTAATCCTAACCCGTACCCTAAACCGAGCCCTAACCCTAACACTAACCCTAACGCTAACCCTAACCCATACCCTACGCCCTACCCGAACCCCTCCCCGAACCCGTGCCCTAAGCCGTACCCTAACCCTCACCCTAAACCTAACCCTAACCCTAACCCTAAGCTACCCTTGACGGCTTCTGCCTCCAATAGATTTCCTAAGCACTAGTGTTTTAAGGAACATGTTAAAAAGAGAATCCTAATGTGATTTCTTGATAATGGGTGTGTTCCTTATCTTCTCCTCGTGTCTAAACTCTTCTCCATGGCTGGACCCCCAAATAATATTCCTTTATGTGCTAAGGGGTATCTAGAGAGTGTGATAGGTTTAATAACTACCCTCACCCTAACACGTACCCTAACCCTAACCCCTACCCTAACCCTAACGCGTACCCTAATCCTAACCCGTACCCTAAACCGAGCCCTAACCATAACACTAACCCTAACCCATACCCTATGCCCTATCCGCACCCCTCCCCGAACCCGTACCGTAAGCCATACCCTAGCCCTCACCCTAACCCTATCCCTAACCCTAAGCTACCCTTGACTGCTTCTGCCTCCAATAGATTTCCTAAGCACTAGTGTTTTAAGGAACAGGTTAAAAAGAGAATCCTAATGTGTTTTCGTGATAATGGGTGTGTTCCTTATCTTCTCCTAGTGTCTAAACTCTTCTCCATGGCTGGACCCCCAAATAATATTCCTTTACGTGCTAAGGGGTATCTAGAGAGTGGGATAGGTTTAATAACTACCCTCACCCTAACGCGTACCCTAACCCTAACCCCTACCCTAACCCTAACTCGTACCCTAATCCTAACCCATACCCTAAACCGAGCCCTAACCCTAACACTAACTCTAACCCTAACCCTAACCCATACCCTACGCCCTACCCGAACCCCTCCCTGAACCCGTAGCCTAAACCATACCCTAACCCTCACCCTAACCCTAACCCTAACCCTAAGCTACCCTTGACGGCTTCTGCCTCCAATAGATTTCCTAAGCACTAGTGATTTAAGGAACAGGTTAAAAAGAGAATCCTAATGTGATTTCTTGATAATGGGTGTGTTCCTTATCTTCTCCTCGTGTCTAAACTCTTCTCCATGGCTGGACCCCCAAATAATATTCCTTTACGTGCTAAGGGGTATCTAGAGAGTGGGATAGGTTTAATAACTACCCTCACCCTAACGCGTACCCTAATCCTAACCCGAACCCTTAACCGAGCCCTAACCCTAACACTAACCCTAACGCTAACTCTAACCCATACCCTATGCCCTACCCGAATCCCTCCCCGTACCCGTACCCTAAGGGGTACCCTAACCCTCACCCTAACCCTAACCCTAACCCTAAGCTACCCTTGACGGCTTCTGCCTCCAATAGATTTCCTAAGCACTAGTGATTTAAGGAACAGGTTAAAAAGAGAATCCTAATGTGATTTCTTGATAATGGGTGTGTTCCTTATTTTCTCCTCTTGTCTAAACTCTTTTCCATGGCTGGACCCCCAAATAATATTCCTTTACGTGCTAAGGGGTATCTAGAGAGTGTGATAGGTTTAATAACTACCCTCACCCTAACGTGTACCCTAACCCTAACCCCTACCCTAACCCTAACGCGTACCCTAATCCTAACCCGTACCCCAAACCGAGCCCTAACCCTAACACTAGCCCTAACCCTAACCCTAACCCATACCCTACGCCCTACCCGAACCCCTCCCCGAACCCGTACCCTAAGCCATACCCTAACCCTCACCCTAACCCTAACCCTAACCCTAAGCTACCCTTGACTGCTTCTGCCTCCAATAGATTTCCTAAGCACTAGTGTTTTAAGGAACAGGTTAAAAAGAGAATCCTAATGTGATTTCTTGATAATGGGTGTGTTCCTTATTTTCTCCTAGTGTCTAAACTCTTCTCCATGGCTGGACCCCCTAATAACATTCCTTTACGTGCTAAGGGGTATCTAGAGAGTGGGATAGGTTTAATAACTAACCTCACCCTATCGCGTACCCTAACCCTAACCCCTACCCTAACACTAACGCGTACCCTAATCCTAACCCGTACCCTAAACCGAGCCCTAATCCTAACACTAACCCTAACCCTAACCCTAACCCATAGCCTACGCCCTACCCGAACACCTCCCCGAACCCGTACCCTAAGCCGTACCCTAACCCTCACCCTAACCCTAACCCTAACCCTAAGCTACCCTTGACTGCTTCTGCTTCCAATAGATTTCCTAAGCACTAGTGTTTTAAGGAACAGGTTAAAAAGAGAATCCTAATGTGATTTCTTGATAATGGGTGTATTCCTTATTTTCTCCTAGTGTCTAAACTCTTCTCCATGGCTGGACCCCCAAATAATATTCCTTTACGTGCTAAGGGGTATCTAGAGAGTGGGATAGGTTTAATAACTACCCTCACCCTAACGCGTACCCTAACCCTAACGCCTACCCTAACCCTAACGCGTACCCTAATCCTAACCCGTTACCTAAACCGAGCCCTATCCCTAACACTAGCCCTAACCCTAACCCTAACCCATACCCTACGCCCTACCCGAACCCCTCCCCGAACCCGTACCCTAAGCCGTACCCTAACCCTCACCCTAACCCTAACCCTAACTCTAAGCTACCCTTGACTGCTTCTGCCTCCAATAGATTTCCTAAGCACTAGTGTTTTAAGGAACAGGTTAAAAAGAGAATCCTAATGTGATTTCTTGATAATGGGTGTGTTCCTTACATTCTCCTCGTGTCTAAACTCTTCTCCAAGGCTGGACCCCCAAATAATATTCCTTTACGTGCTAAGGGGTATCAAGAGAGTGTGATAGGTTTAATAACTACCCCCACCCTAACGCGTAACCTAACCCTAACCACTACCCTAACACTAACGCGTACCCTAATCCTAACCCGTACCCTAAACCGAGCCCTAACCCTAACACTAACCCTAACCCTCACCCTAACCCTAACCCTAACACTAAGCTACCCTTGACTGCTTCTGCCTCCAATAGATTTCCTAAGCACTAGTGTTTTAAGGAACAGGTTAAAAAGAGAATCCTAATGTGATTTCGTGATAATGGGTGTGTTCCTTATCTTCTCCTAGTGTCTAAACTCTTCTCCGTGGCTGGACCCCCAATAATATTCCTGTACGTGCTAAGGGGTATCTAGAGAGTGGGATAGGTTTAATAACTACCCTCACCCTAACGCGTACACTAACCCTAACGCGTACCCTAATCCTAACCCGTACCCTAAACCGAGCCCTAACCCTAACACTAACCCTAACGCTAAACCTAACCCATACCCTACGCCCTACCCGAACCCCTCCCCGAACCCGTGCCCTAAGCCGTACCCTAACCCTCACCCTAAACCTAACCCTAACCCTAACCCTAAGCTACCCTTGACGGCTTCTGCCTCCAATAGATTTCCTAAGCACTAGTGTTTTAAGGAACATGTTAAAAAGAGAATCCTAATGTGATTTCTTGATAATGGGTGTGTTCCTTATCTTCTCCTCGTGTCTAAACTCTTCTCCATGGCTGGACCCCCAAATAATATTCCTTTATGTGCTAAGGGGTATCTAGAGAGTGTGATAGGTTTAATAACTACCCTCACCCTAACACGTACCCTAACCCTAACCCCTACCCTAACCCTAACGCGTACCCTAATCCTAACCCGTACCCTAAACCGAGCCCTAACCATAACACTAACCCTAACCCATACCCTACGCCCTATCCGCACCCCTCCCCGAACCCGTACCGTAAGCCATACCCTAGCCCTCACCCTAACCCTATCCCTAACCCTAAGCTACCCTTGACTGCTTCTGCCTCCAATAGATTTCCTAAGCACTAGTGTTTTAAGGAACAGGTTAAAAAGAGAATCCTAATGTGTTTTCGTGATAATGGGTGTGTTCCTTATCTTCTCCTAGTGTCTAAACTCTTCTCCATGGCTGGACCCCCAAATAATATTCCTTTACGTGCTAAGGGGTATCTAGAGAGTGGGATAGGTTTAATAACTACCCTCACCCTAACGCGTACCCTAACCCTAACCCCTACCCTAACCCTAACTCGTACCCTAATCCTAACCCATACCCTAAACCGAGCCCTAACCCTAACACTAACTCTAACCCTAACCCTAACCCATACCCTACGCCCTACCCGAACCCCTCCCTGAACCCGTAGCCTAAACCATACCCTAACCCTCACCCTAACCCTAACCCTAACCCTAAGCTACCCTTGACGGCTTCTGCCTCCAATAGATTTCCTAAGCACTAGTGATTTAAGGAACAGGTTAAAAAGAGAATCCTAATGTGATTTCTTGATAATGGGTGTGTTCCTTATCTTCTCCTCGTGTCTAAACTCTTCTCCATGGCTGGACCCCCAAATAATATTCCTTTACGTGCTAAGGGGTATCTAGAGAGTGGGATAGGTTTAATAACTACCCTCACCCTAACGCGTACCCTAATCCTAACCCGAACCCTTAACCGAGCCCTAACCCTAACACTAACCCTAACGCTAACTCTAACCCATACCCTATGCCCTACCCGAATCCCTCCCCGTACCCGTACCCTAAGGGGTACCCTAACCCTCACCCTAACCCTAACCCTAACCCTAAGCTACCCTTGACGGCTTCTGCCTCCAATAGATTTCCTAAGCACTAGTGATTTAAGGAACAGGTTAAAAAGAGAATCCTAATGTGATTTCTTGATAATGGGTGTGTTCCTTATTTTCTCCTCTTGCCTAAACTCTTTTCCATGGCTGGACCCACAAATAATATTCCTTTACGTGCTAAGGGGTATCTAGAGAGTGTGATAGGTTTAATAACTACCCTCACCCTAACGTGTACCCTAACCCTAACCCCTACCCTAACCCTAACGCGTACCCTAATCCTAACCCGTACCCCAAACCGAGCCCTAACCCTAACACTAGCCCTAACCCTAACCCTAACCCATACCCTACGCCCTACCCGAACCCCTCCCCGAACCCGTACCCTAAGCCATACCCTAACCCTCACCCTAACCCTAACCCTAACCCTAAGCTACCCTTGACTGCTTCTGCCTCCAATAGATTTCCTAAGCACTAGTGTTTTAAGGAACAGGTTAAAAAGAGAATCCTAATGTGATTTCTTGATAATGGGTGTGTTCCTTATTTTCTCCTAGTGTCTAAACTCTTCTCCATGGCTGGACCCCTAAATAACATTCCTTTACGTGCTAAGGGGTATCTAGAGAGTGGGATAGGTTTAATAACTAACCTCACCCTATCGCGTACCCTAACCCTAACCCCTACCCTAACACTAACGCGTACCCTAATCCTAACCCGTACCCTAAACCGAGCCCTAATCCTAACACTAACCCTAACCCTAACCCTAACCCATAGCCTACGCCCTACCCGAACCCCTCCCCAAACCCGTACCCTAAGCCATACCCTAACCCTCACCCTAACCCTAACCCTAACCCTAAGCTACCCTTGACTGCTTCTGCCTCCAATAGATTTCCTAAGCACTAGTGTTTTAAGGAACAGGTTAAAAAGAGAATCCTAATGTGATTTCTTGATAATGGGTGTGTTCCTTATATTCTCCTCGTGTCTAAACTCTTCTCCAAGGCTGGACCCCCAAATAATATTCCTTTACGTGCTAAGGGTTATCAAGAGAGTGTGATAGGTTTAATAACTACCCCCACCCTAACGCGTACCCTAACCCTAACCACTACCCTAACACTAACGCGTACCCTAATCCTAACCCGTACCCTAAACCGAGCCCTAACCCTAACACTAACCCTAACCCTAACCCTAACCCATACCCTACGCCCTACCCGAACCCCTCCCCAAACCCGTACCCTAAGCCATACCCTAACCCTCACCCTAACCCTAACCCTAACCCTAAGCTACCCTTGACTGCTTCTGCCTGCAATAGATTTCCTAAGCACTAGTGTTTTAAGGAACAGGTTAAAAAGAGAATCCTAATGTGATTTCTTGATAATGGGTGTGTTCCTTATCTTCTCCTAGTGTCTAAACTCTTCTCCGTGGCTGGACCCCCAATAATATTCCTGTACGTGCTAAGGGGTATCTAGAGAGTGGGATAGGTTTAATAACTACCCTCACCCTAACGCGTACACTAACCCTAACGCGTACCCTAATCCTAACCCGTACCCTAAACCGAGCCCTAACCCTAACACTAACCCTAACCCTAACCCTAACCCATACCCTACGCCCTACCCGAACCCCTCCCCGAACCCGTGCCCTAAGCCGTACCCTAACCCTCACCCTAACCCTAACCCTAACCCTAACCCTAACCCTAAGCTACCCTTGACGGCTTCTGCCTCCAATAGATTTCCTAAGCACTAGTGTTTTAAGGAACATGTTATAAAGAGAATCCTAATGTGATTTCTTGATAATGGGTGTGTTCCTTATCTTCTCCTCGTGTCTAAACTCTTCTCCATGGCTGGACCCCCAAATAATATTCCTTTATGTGCTAAGGGGTATCTAGAGAGTGTGATAGGTTTAATAACTACCCTCACCCTAACACGTACCCTAACCCTAACCCCTACCCTAACCCTAACGCGTACCCTAATCCTAACCCGTACCCTAAACCGAGCCCTAACCATAACACTAACCCTAACCCATACCCTACGCCCTACCCGCACCCCTCCCCGAACCCGTACCGTAAGCCATACCCTAGCCCTCAACCTAACCCTATCCCTAACCCTAAGCTACCCTTGACTGCTTCTGCCTCCAATAGATTTCCTAAGCACTAGTGTTTTAAGGAACAGGTTAAAAAGAGAATCCTAATGTGTTTTCGTGATAATGGGTGTGTTCCTTATCTTCTCCTAGTGTCTAAACTCTTCTCCATGGCTGGACCCCCAAATAATATTCCTTTACGTGCTAAGGGGTATCTAGAGAGTGGGATAGGTTTAATAACTACCCTCACCCTAACGCGTACCCTAACCCTAACCCCTACCCTAACCCTAACTCGTACCCTAATCCTAACCCATACCCTAAACCGAGCCCTAACCCTAACACTAACTCTAACCCTAACCCTAACCCATACCCTACGCCCTACCCGAACCCCTCCCTGAACCCGTAGCCTAAACCATACCCTAACCCTCACCCTAACCCTAACCCTAACCCTAAGCTACCCTTGACGGCTTCTGCCTCCAATAGATTTCCTAAGCACTAGTGATTTAAGGAACAGGTTAAAAAGAGAATCCTAATGTGATTTCTTGATAATGGGTGTGTTCCTTATCTTCTCCTCGTGTCTAAACTCTTCTCCATGGCTGGACCCCCAAATAATATTCCTTTACGTGCTAAGGGGTATCTAGAGAGTGGGATAGGTTTAATAACTACCCTCACCCTAACGCGTACCCTAACCCTAACCCCTACCCTAACCCTAACGCATACCCTAATCCTAACCCGTAACCTAAACCGAGCCCTAACCCTAACACTAGCCCTAACCCTAACCCTAACCCATACCCTACGCCCTACCCGAACACCTCCCCGAACCCGTATCGTAAGCCGTACCCTAACCCTCACCCTAACCCTAACCCTAACCCTAAGCTACCCTTGACTGCTTC
This sequence comes from Balaenoptera acutorostrata, assembly GCF_949987535.1. Taxonomy (NCBI): domain Eukaryota; kingdom Metazoa; phylum Chordata; class Mammalia; order Artiodactyla; family Balaenopteridae; genus Balaenoptera; species Balaenoptera acutorostrata. The sequence continues at coordinate 3,366 of NW_026646346.1, read as the reverse complement.
TGCCTCCAATAGATTTCCTAAGCACTAGTGTTTTAAGGAACAGGTTAAAAAGAGAATCCTAATGTGATTTCTTGATAATGGGTGTGTTCCTTATCTTCTCCTAGTGTCTAAACTCTTCTCCATGGCTGGACCCCCAAATAATATTCCTTTACGTGCTAAGGGGTATCTAGAGAGTGGGATAGGTTTAATAACTAACCTCACCCTAACGCGTACCCTAACCCTAACACCTACCCTAACACTAACGCGTACCCTAATCCTAACCCGTACCCTAAACCGTGCCCTAACCCTAACACTAACCCTAACCCTAACCCTAACCCATACCCTACGCCCTACCCGAACCCCTCCCCGAACCCGTACCCTAAGCCATACCCTATATCCTCACCCTAACCCTAACCCTAACCCTAAGCTACCCTTGACTGCTTCTGCCTCCAATAGATTTCCTAAGCACTAGTGTTTTAAGGAACAGGTTAAAAAGAGAATCCTAATGTGATTCCGTGATAATGGGTGTGTTCCTTATCTTCTCCTAGTGTCTAAACTCTTCTCCATGGCTGGACCCCCAAATAATATTCCTATACGTGCTAAGGGGAATCTAGAGAGTGGGATAGGTTTATTAACTACCCTCACCCTAACGCGTACCCTAACCCTAACCGCTACCCTAACCCTAGCGCGTAACCTAATCCTAACCCGTACCCTAAACCGAGCCCTAACCCTAACACTAACTCTAACCCTAACCCTAACCCATACCCTACGCCCTACCCGAACCCCTCCCTGAACCCGTACCCTAAACCGTACCCTAACCCTCACCCTAACCCTAACCCTAACCCTAAGCTACCCTTGACGGCTTCTGCCTCCAATAGATTTCCTAAGCACTAGTGTTTTAAGGAACAGGTTAAAAAGAGAATCCTAATGTGATTTCGTGATAATGGGTGTGTTCCTTATCTTCTCCTAGTGTCTAAACTCTTCTCCATGGCTGGACCCCCAAATAATATTCCTTTACGTGCTAAGGGGTATCTAGAGAGTGGGATAGGTTTAATAACTAACCTCACCCTATCGCATACCCTAATCCTAACCCCTACCCTAACCCTAACGCGTACCCTAATCCTAACCCATACCCTAAACCGAGCCCTAACCCTAACACTAACCCTAACCCTAACCCTAACCCATACCCTACGCCCTACCCGAACCCCTCCCCGAACCCGTACCGTAAGCCATACCCTAACCCTCACCCTAACCCTAACCCTAACCCTAAGCTACCCTTGACTGCTTCTGCCTCCAATAAATTTCCTAAGCACTAGTGTTTTAAGGAACAGTTTAAAAAGAGAATCATATTGTGATTTCTTGATAATGGGTGTGTTCCTTATCTTCTCCTAGTGTCTAAACTCTTCCCCATGGCTGGACCCCCAAATAATATTCCTTTACGTGCTAAGGGGTATCTAGAGAGTGTGATAGGTTTAATAACTACCCTCACCCTAACACGTACCCTAACCCTAACCCCTACCCTAACCCTAACGCGTACCCTAATCCTAACCCGTACCCTAAACCGAGCCCTAACCATAACACTAACCCTAACCCATACCCTACGCCCTATCCGCACCCCTCCCCGAACCCGTACCGTAAGCCATACCCTAGCCCTCACCCTAACCCTATCCCTAACCCTAAGCTACCCTTGACTGCTTCTGCCTCCAATAGATTTCCTAAGCACTAGTGTTTTAAGGAACAGGTTAAAAAGAGAATCCTAATGTGTTTTCGTGATAATGGGTGTGTTCCTTATCTTCTCCTAGTGTCTAAACTCTTCTCCATGGCTGGACCCCCAAATAATATTCCTTTACGTGCTAAGGGGTATCTAGAGAGTGGGATAGGTTTAATAACTACCCTCACCCTAACGCGTACCCTAACCCTAACCCCTACCCTAACCCTAACTCGTACCCTAATCCTAACCCATACCCTAAACCGAGCCCTAACCCTAACACTAACTCTAACCCTAACCCTAACCCATACCCTACGCCCTACCCGAACCCCTCCCTGAACCCGTAGCCTAAACCATACCCTAACCCTCACCCTAACCCTAACCCTAACCCTAAGCTACCCTTGACGGCTTCTGCCTCCAATAGATTTCCTAAGCACTAGTGATTTAAGGAACAGGTTAAAAAGAGAATCCTAATGTGATTTCTTGATAATGGGTGTGTTCCTTATCTTCTCCTCGTGTCTAAACTCTTCTCCATGGCTGGACCCCCAAATAATATTCCTTTACGTGCTAAGGGGTATCTAGAGAGTGGGATAGGTTTAATAACTACCCTCACCCTAACGCGTACCCTAATCCTAACCCGAACCCTTAACCGAGCCCTAACCCTAACACTAACCCTAACGCTAACTCTAACCCATACCCTATGCCCTACCCGAATCCCTCCCCGTACCCGTACCCTAAGGGGTACCCTAACCCTCACCCTAACCCTAACCCTAACCCTAAGCTACCCTTGACGGCTTCTGCCTCCAATAGATTTCCTAAGCACTAGTGATTTAAGGAACAGGTTAAAAAGAGAATCCTAATGTGATTTCTTGATAATGGGTGTGTTCCTTATTTTCTCCTCTTGCCTAAACTCTTTTCCATGGCTGGACCCACAAATAATATTCCTTTACGTGCTAAGGGGTATCTAGAGAGTGTGATAGGTTTAATAACTACCCTCACCCTAACGTGTACCCTAACCCTAACCCCTACCCTAACCCTAACGCGTACCCTAATCCTAACCCGTACCCCAAACCGAGCCCTAACCCTAACACTAGCCCTAACCCTAACCCTAACCCATACCCTACGCCCTACCCGAACCCCTCCCCGAACCCGTACCCTAAGCCATACCCTAACCCTCACCCTAACCCTAACCCTAACCCTAAGCTACCCTTGACTGCTTCTGCCTCCAATAGATTTCCTAAGCACTAGTGTTTTAAGGAACAGGTTAAAAAGAGAATCCTAATGTGATTTCTTGATAATGGGTGTGTTCCTTATTTTCTCCTAGTGTCTAAACTCTTCTCCATGGCTGGACCCCTAAATAACATTCCTTTACGTGCTAAGGGGTATCTAGAGAGTGGGATAGGTTTAATAACTAACCTCACCCTATCGCGTACCCTAACCCTAACCCCTACCCTAACACTAACGCGTACCCTAATCCTAACCCGTACCCTAAACCGAGCCCTAATCCTAACACTAACCCTAACCCTAACCCTAACCCATAGCCTACGCCCTACCCGAACCCCTCCCCAAACCCGTACCCTAAGCCATACCCTAACCCTCACCCTAACCCTAACCCTAACCCTAAGCTACCCTTGACTGCTTCTGCCTCCAATAGATTTCCTAAGCACTAGTGTTTTAAG
>NW_026646345.1:0-28000 GCF_949987535.1 Balaenoptera acutorostrata | reverse complement strand
TTGCAACCTGTACGGAACAGGAGGTTAAAGGTGCTGATTCTCCAAGGAGGGAGATTGCTAGTAAAGCGGCTGGAATGGCGAACCCGAGCCCAAGGAGATGAGAAATGAGGTGCGTTTTAGAAACCTTTCCCGATCACACGGTGAACCATCTCCTGGGTTTCTCATGCATGTTTTCGATGTAGGAAGATGCCCTTGAACCTGGAGATTTGGGACCCCTGGGATGGGTACCACGCAGTAGTACTTTAAAGGGTCTGCGTTTGCTCCCCCAACCTCACCAAACCTCTCATCCCCTGAGTGTCCACCCTTATTTCTCAATCAGCTGTGGGTCTAGATATGGTCAATCCAGGTGGCATCACAGCCCCTGAACGAATTTGGTAAGAATTTCTCTCTCTTTCACTGTCTTTGTTTCACGGGTTTTTTTTAAGTAATTGATTTTTATAATGGAGTTTAGCTGCTTTTCACGTCTGTGTTCCTGCCTTTTTACACCCACTTGACTCACTTACAGAGAGATATCAATACATAGGTTTTAAGTTTCTTACTAGTCAGATATATTCTTGGGCGGTGAATAGGTGGTGTTGAGTCCAGTTCACTGAGCAAGGAGAAGGTCTTCTCTATTACATATTTGGTTTATGGAACGGTATGTGAGCTAATTTGAAACCCATGTTTTATGTATCAGCCCACCTCTCCTTTCCCGTTAAGCAGCCATAGTGTGTTTTCTAAACGTGTGACTCTCTTCTCTTTTGTAATTCAGTTCAAGTGTGGTGGTTTTTACATTCTCTCTATAAGTGATATCTTAGGATAAGTGTCTTTTTCTGTGTGACTTATTTCACTTAGAATCGTCGTACCTAAATCCACTCATTATGCTGCTACTAGCCTTATGAAGTTGATTTCATGGCTGACTTATATTCCATTGTACATACGGACCGCAACTTCTTTATCCATTTTTCTCTTTCCTGGGATATTTAAGGTGTAACGAAGTGGAGGTTCTTGTCAACAGAGCAGCCCTAAACTTTGGGGTGCCTGTGTCTTGCTGATTTTTAGTTTTCCCAATTTATACGCCCATGAGTGGAAGTGCCCTATGCTCTGTAAGCTGAGTTTTTTAGATGTTTCAGGACACACCGTACACTTCTCCAGAGTGGCTGTTGGCAATTTACATCCCGCCCATCAGCGTAGCAAGGCTCCCGTTTCTCCATGGCCTGTCCTGCATTTCTGGTTTTGACACTTTATTCAGCATGGCCCTTTTGACCGATGGGAAGCGAGACTTCTTTGTAGCGCTGATTTGCCTTTCCAGGTTGCTTGGTTGGCCAAAAAGGGCGTATGCGTTTTTTCCTGAATATATTCAGGAAAAAACGCATACGCCCTTTTTGGCCAAGGGCATCATTGTCGAGGTTTTGCCGGTTTTCATCGGCTTGAAAGGCGATTCGAATCTACCTCCTGAAATCTGTTTCCTGCAATTCTGCGTTGCTTTCAAACCCTCTTCGTTGCCTTCCCTCAATATATTTGTGGACGAGAGTTATCATTTATAACTCTGCAGGTTTGTGAATTGCAGTGCCCCTGAGCTCCATTTGTCAATTCGCTTTCTTGGGAGCTGGCCGCAAAAGCGCAGGATTGCTTCAGGCCCTATTGTGGTGCCGGGCGGCAGGCTGAGCCTGTGCTTAATTCTTCTTCCTGATGGAAAAAGAGAGTGAGCTGTGCCTGTCCCAACACCTAGAGCTAGTCTCTCATTGGTTCCCCCTCTTCCCGTTCATCTTCAGGACAAATTGCAACCTGTACGGAACAGGAGGTTACAGGTGCTGATTCTCCAAGCAGGGAGATGGCTAGTAAATCGGCTGGAATGGCGAACCCGAGCACAAGGAGATGAGAAATGAGGGGCGTCTTATAAACCTTTCCCGATCACACGGTGTACCAACTTCTGGGTTTCTCATGCTTGTTTTCGATGTAGGAAGATGCCCTTGAACCTGGAGATTTGGGACCCATGGGATGGGTACCACGCAGTATTACTTTAAAGGGTCTGCGTTTGCTCCCCCAACCTCACCAAACCTCTCAGCCCCAAGAGTGTCCACCCTTATGTCTCAATCAGCTGTGGGTCTAGATATGGTCAATCCAGATGGCATCACAGCCCCTGAACGAATTTGGTAAGAATTTCTCTCTCTTTCACTGTCTTTGTTTCACGGGTTTTTTAAAGTGATTGATTTTTATAATGGGGTTTTGCTGCTTTTCACTGCTGTGTTTATGACGCTTTACACCCACTTGACTCACTTACAGAGAGATATCAATACATAGGTTTTAAGATTCTTACTAGTCAGATATGTTCTTGTGTGGTGAATAGGGGGTGTTGAGTCCAGTTCACTGAGCAAGGGGTAGGTCTTGTCTGTTACATATTTGGTTTATGAAACGGTATCTGTGCTACTTTCCAACCCTTGTTTTATGCCTCACCCCACCTCACCTTTCCAGTTAAGCAGCCATCCAGTGTTTTCTAAATGTGTGACTCTGTTCTGTTTTGTAATCAGGTCATGTGTACCGATTCTTATTTTCCCTGTATAAGTGATATCTTATGTAAGCGTCTTTTTCTGGGTGACTTATTTCACTTAGAAACAGCGTATGTAAATCCACTCATCATGCTGCTACTAGCCGTATGACATTGATTTCATGGCTGAGTGCTATTCCATTGTACATAATTAGCACAACTTCTTTATCCATTTTTCTCTATTGTGGCGAATTTAAGGTGTACTGAAGTGGAGGTTCTTGTAAACAGAGCAGCCCTAAACTGTGGGGTGCCCGTGTGTTGTTGATTGTTAATTTTCCCATTTTATACGCCCAGGAGTGGAAGTGCCCTATGCTCTCAAGCTGTGTTTTTTAGATGTTTTAGGAAACACCATACACTTCTCCAGAGTGGCCGTTGGCAATTTACATCCCGCCTATCAGCCTAACAAGGCTCCCTTTTCTCCCTGGCCTGTCCTGCATTTCTGGATTCTGTACTTTTCTAGGATGGCCCCTTTGACCCATGGCAAGGGAGACTTCTTTGTAGTGCTGATTTGCCTTTCCGGCTTGCTTGGTTGCCTGAAAAGGGCGTATACGTTTTTTCCTGAATATATTCAGGAAAAAACGCCTACGCCCTTTTTGGCCAAGTGTAGCATTGTCGTTGTTTTGCCGCTTTTCATGTGCTTTAAAGGCGATTTGAATCTACCTCCTGAAATCTGTTTCCTTCAATTCTGCCTTCTTTCAAATCGTCTTCATTGCCTCCCCTCAATGTATTTTTGGACGAGAGTGATCATTTATAACTCTGCAGGTTAGTGAATTGCAGTGCCCCTGAGCTCCATTTTTCAACTCGTTTTTTTGGGAGCTCGCCGCATAACTGCGGGATTGCTTTAGGCCCTATTCTTGTTCCGTGGGGCAGGCTGAGCCTGTGGTTAATTCTTCTTTCTGATGGGAAATTAGAGTGATGTGTGCCTGTCACAACACGTAGAGCTACTCTTTCATGGGTTCCCCCTCTTAGCATTCATTCTCAGGACAAATTGCAACCTGTACGAGACAGGAAGTTAAAGGTGCTGATTCTCCAGTGGGGAGATTGTTACTAAACCGCCTGGAATGGTGAACCCGAGCACCAGGAGATGAGAAATGAGGTGCGTTTCAGAAGCCTTTCCCAATCACACTGTATACCATCCACTGGGTTTCCCATGCATTTTTTTGCTGTAGGAAGATTCCCTTGAACCTGGAGATTTTAGGACCCATAGAATGGGTACAACACAGTATTACTTTAAAGGGTCTGCGTTCGCTCACCCAACCTCACCAATCCTCTCGGCCCCAAGAGTGTCCAGCCTTATGTCTAATCCAGCTGTGGGTCTTGATATGATCAGTCCAGGTTGCTTCACTGCCCCTGAACGTACTATGTACGAATTTCTCTCTCTTTCACTGTCTTTGTTGGGGTTTTTTTTATAACTGCGTTTAGCTGATTTTCACTGCTGTGTTTATGCCACTTTACACCCTCTTGATTCACTTACAAAGCTGTATCAATACATAGGTTTTAAGATTCTTACTAGTCAAATATATTCTTTGCCTTGAATAGGGGGTGTGGAGTCCAGTTCACTTATAAAAGATTAAGGCTTGTCTGTTACATATGTGGTTTATGGAACGCTATCTGTGCTAATTTCAAACCCTTGTTTTATGTCTCACGCCACCTCACGTTTCCCGTTAAGTAGCCATAGTTCGTTTTCTAAATGTGTGACTCTGCTCTGTTTTGTAGTACAGGTCATGTGTAGCGATTTTTACATTCACTGTATAAGTGATATCTTATGATAAGTGCCTTTTTCTGTGTGACTTATTTCACTTAGAATCGTCGTACATAAATCCACTCAGCCTGCTGCTACTAGCCTTATGACATTGATTTCATGGCTGAGTGATATTCCACTGTACATAAGTACCACAACTTATTTATCCATTTTTCTCTTTTCTGGGATATTTAAGGTGTACCGAAGTGGAGGTTCTTGTCAACAGAGCAGCCCTAAACTTTGGGGTGCCCGTGTCTTGTTGATTGTCAGATTTCCCATTGTATACACCTATGAGTGGAAGAGCCCTATGCTCTCTAGCTGTGTTTTTTAGATGTTTCAGGAAACACCATACCCGAGTTACCATTGGCATTTGTCATTCCGCCCATCAGCCTAACAAGGCTCCCTTTTCTCCCTGGCCTGTCCTGCCTGCATGTCTGGTTTTTACACTTTTTAAGGATGGCCCTTTTGACCTATGGGAAGTGAGACTTCTTTGTAGTGCTGATTTTCCTTTCCGGGTTGCTTGATTGGCCAAAAAGAGCGTATGCGTTTTTTCCTAAATATATTCAGGAAAAAACGCATACGCCCTTTTTGGCCAAGTGCATCATTGTCCACGTTTTCCCGCTTTTCATGTGCTTTAAAGACAATTCGTATCTTCCTCCTGAAATCTGTTTCCTGAAATTCTGCCTTGCTTTCAAATACTGTTCGTTGCCTCCCCTTGGTATATTTTTGGATGAGAGTTATCATTTATAACCCTGCAAGGTTGTGAATTACAGTGTCCCTGAGCTACATTTTTCAAATGGCTTTTTTGGGAGCTGGCTGCAAAACCGCAGGATTGCTTCAGGCACTATTCTGGTTCCATGGGGCAGGATGAGCCTGTCGTTAATTCTTCTTCCTGATGGGAAATTATAGTGACCTGTGCCTGTCCCAACACCTAGAGCTAGTCTCTCATGGGTTCCCCCTCATCCCGTTCATCCTCAGGACAAATTGCAACCTGTATGAAACAATAGGTTAAAGGTGCTGATTCTCCAAGTGGGGAGATTGTTGGTAAAGCTGCTGGATGGGGGGAACCCGAGCACCAGGAGTTGTGAAATGAGGTGCATTTTAGAAACCTTTCCAGATCACACGGTGTATCATCATCTGGGTTTCCCATGCATGTTTTCGCTGTAGGATGATTCCCTTGAACCTGGAGATTTGGAACAAATGAAATGGGTACCACGCAGTATTACTTTAAAGGGTCTTCGTTTGCTCACCCAATCTCACCAATCCTCTCAGCCCCAACAGTTTCCAGCCTTATGTGTAATCCAGCTGTGGGTCTAGATATGCTCAATTCAAGTTGCTTCAAGGCCCCTGAACGATCTCTGTAAGAATTTCTCTCTCTTTCAATATCTTTGTTGTTGTTTTTTTTTTTGAAATTTATTTTTATATTGGGGTTTAGCTGATTTTCACTGCTGTGTTTATACCGTTTTACACCCACTTGATTCACTTACAGAGAGATATCAATACAGAGGTTTTAAGATTCTTACTAGTCAGATATATTTTTTGTGCGTTGAATAGGGGGTTTGGAGTCCAGTTCACTGAGCAAGGAATAGGGCTTGTCTGTTACATATGTGGTTTATGGAACGCTATCTGTGGTAATTTCAAACCCTTCTTTTATGCCTCACCCCACCTCACCTTTCCGTTAAGCAGCCATGGTGTGTTCTCTAAATGTGTGGCTCTATTCTGTTTTGTAGTACAGGTCCTTTGTAGCGATGTTTACATTCCCTCTATAAGTGATATCTTATAATAATTGTCTTTTTCTGTGTGACTTATTTCACTTCTAAACGTCGTACGTAAATCCAGTCAGCATGCTGCTACTAGCCTTATAACATTTATTACATGGCTGAGTGATATTCCATTGTACATAAGTACCACAACTTCTTTATCCATTTTTCTCTCACCTGGGATATTTAAGGTGTACCGAATTGGAGTTTCTTGTAAACAGAGCAGCCCTAAACTTAGGGGTGCCCATGTCTTGTTGAATTTTAGATTTCCCAGTTTATACGCCCATGAGTGGAAGTGCCCTATGCTCTCTAGCTGTGATTTTTAGATGTTTTAGGAAACACCATACACTTCTACAGAGTGGCCGTTGACAGTTTACTTCCCCCCCATCAGCCTAACAAGTCTCCCTTTTCTCCATGGCCTGTCCTGCATTTCTGGTTTTTACCCTTTTTTCAGCATGGTCCCCTTTGACTGATGGGAAGTGAGACTTCTTTGTATTGCTGATTTGCATTTCCGGCTTGCTTGGAGAGTCATAATTTATAATTCTGCAGATTTGTGAATTGAAGTTTCCTGAGCTTCATTTGTCAACTCGCTTTTTTGGGAGCTGGCCGCAAAACTGGTGGTGTGCTTCTGCCCCTACTGTGGTTTCGTGCGGCAGGCTAAGCCTTTGCTTAATTCTTCTTCCTGATTGGAAATTAGAGTGGCATTTGCCTGTCCGAACATCTAGGGCTTGTCTCTCATTGTTTCTCCTCCTTCCCCTTCATCCTGTGGACAAATTCCCAACTCTGTGTAACAGGACATTGAAGGTGCTGACATCCTCAAGTGGGGAGATTGTTAGGAAAGAGGCTGGTGGGGTGAACTCGACCACCGTGAGATTAAGAGATGAGGTGCCTTTTCCAAAATCTTCCTGATCCAACCATGTACCATCTTCTGGGTATCACAGGCATGTTTTAGCTGTAGGAAAGTTCCCATGTATGTAAGGAGAACACCAGGGATTTTTCCAAATCAGTGTCTCCCCAAACCCCAATCTGGCGAATTTTTAAGCCACTGGTACATGTATGTTCATTAATGGACTTGGGCCATAAGCAGAGTCCGAAATTTAGGTGAGTGAAGTCTTCAGTGTCAGAAACGCTCCCCATCGGCCTCCTTTAGGTTCCTTTTTATCTGTAGTTGATACATGATGTCGATATAGATATCTATTTTTTTTCAGATTATTTCCCCTTAGGGGTTATTACAAAATATTGAGTATAGTTCCCTGTGCTATACAGTAGTTCCTTGTTGATGATATATTTTATACATAGAAGTGTGTATATGTTAATCCGAAACTGTTAATTTATCCCTCCTCCCACCTTTACCCTTTGGTAATAAACTATATAAATTTTATACTTCGCAGAAATCCAGGAGCTGAAAGAGAGGTATCATTTTCAATGGAAAATCATTCAAAACAAGATTGAACCTTCAGCCAAGATTAGTAGATCCACATCCTTGGAAAGAAATCACTGCATTTCTCTAATGTTGGCCTGACAAATACGACAAACCCCTCCACTGAACTTGCTTATAATAAAGTGATGGAAATATCAAATGGAAGTGTTAGAAACATCTTATTTTACACGAGCCTTATACACTGCTCTTTGTTAATAACAGTTTGGCTCACGCATCTATTCTTTGAAGTTACAATGTTCTCAAATTCTGTTACTGATCCTGCAGAGTGGGCCCCAACAAGGGTCCCCCTGCCCAGTGTCATTGGAGCCAACAGATCGAGACTGAGTTTGGCTCAGAAGCAAAGGAAAACTTTATATTTTGATCAGAGAATGGAGACGTGAGAGCGTGCGCTCCCCCGCGGGCTGTGGGCCGGGCTGCTGTGTAGGGATCCCGTCAGCGTCAGCGGGAGGGACGGGGCGGAGCTCTCGAGGGCTGGGTTGGCTGGAGCTCAGGCTCTATGTGGCGGAGTCTGCACGGGGCCCGGAGAGCTGAGGTGTCGGCCCAGCCATCTTGCACTAGGAAATCGGGTCTGAAGTGCCGGGTGTGGGACCTCTGCCTGTGGAAACCTAGGAACAAGTGAAATTAGAAAAAGCACAAAGGAAAAAAAGGTTAGACTTTATTTTATTGCCCAGATTCTATTTTTATCTCCCAGGAATTTTTAATGGGCTTTGCCAGTGACAAACCCCTCCTCTGCCTCTTGTCCCATTCCACATTCTTGGGGCGCTGAGGGTGCAGACACCTCTTCTGTAAATGCTTCGTGCTGAGTTGGGTGTCCTCATACCCGGGGAGAGGGGCAGGACTTCTCCCCAGCAGCCTCCAGGTGAGGTTGATTGTCCCCAGGCCTCCTCCCTCACTGCTCGTCTGCCTGAGCACCAGCGTTGGAAGCTTTATAGATTCTAATGACCTTTAAGGGTCCAGGAAAGATATGCGCAGGGACGCTGGGGGGGGCCGGTTTTACCCTGTTCCACATTGGTTCGGCCCCCTTAGGCTGACGGTTTCTGCCAGCCTAGATGCTCTGACCAGTAGTCTGCGCTTTCTTCAGTTAGGCCACTGAATTAACATACAAACAACACCAGGTGTCAGAGCCCTGCCTGCTCAACTCCCAGACAGTCCAGGGCCGGTGGTGATCCAGGACCATGACGGCCACTCAGTCAACGGCCTTTTGAAGTAGCCAGGAGTCCAGCTGGTCTCATTGGTCGCCGTCACAGTGGTGTCTGTAGGCTTTTCTATGGTGGCAGCATTATTTACGGTTCCCCTGCCAAGTTTATTAGCTCCGCTCTGGGTGCAGTAAGTCCTGCAAGCAATAGTCTGTTCTTTTGGGGCACACTCTTGTGGTTTTCTGAGAGAAGCTCCAGGTCAAGTGATGGTCACACGAGTCGTCATGGGGGCCCGTTGCCCCAGGTTGTCTCTCTGGAGGTTGGAGTTGGAGGGCCTCCTCACTCGAGGTCATTGTGCCCACGGAGTGATCCCTGCAACTTCAGGGCATGGTGGGTGGTTAGGAACACCAAGTGGCGTCCTTTTCCCTTAGGAGGGAGCTGGCCTTGCGGGCTGCTCATTTCCAGGTTTTTAGATACCCCCAGTATCCTGGTCGGATGGGGTGGCTGGCCAATGCCTGGAGGGCATTCTTGCGTTGTTCCATTTCAAGTGGTCCCAGTTTTTGCACTAATACTCCAAGGGTGATTCGCCTTCGACCAGGAATGTAAAGGTCAAAGGGTTTAGCTAAATTAGGGAGGTCCAGGACAAGGGTCTGAATTGACTGCTCTTTCCTTTCTTGAAAGGCCGCTTCTGGATTCTATTCAAAAGGATCATCATCTTTTCCTTTCAGTGTTTCATATAGAGGCCCAGTTATTAGACTGTAGTTAGGGATCCAGATGCAGCAAACCCCGGTCTCCCCAGGAACCCCTAAGCTGTCTTCTAGTTTTAGGACGGGTGAGGCTGCAAATGGCTTCTTCCCTTTCCTGGGATGGGCTTCTCCGATCTTCTGTGAGAATGAAGCCCAGGCAGGTCACCTTAGTCTGTGCTATTTGAGCCTTTTTCTTGGACACCTTCTATCTTTTATTGGCTAGGTAGTCCAGAGGCCTCCTTAGTAGGGCTGGCGATCAGAATGTCGTCTGCATATTGAAGGAGGGTTCCCTTCTCCCGAGGTAGATCTTTTAGGGCTTTAGCTAACATTTCCCCAAAGATGGTGTGGGAATTTTTGAACCCCTGGGGCAGGACGGCCCAGCAGTATTATTTTTGTTGTACGTTGAGTCCTGCCACTCATAGCCAAAATTTCTTGTGACTCTGGGACTAATGGAATACAGAAGAAGGCATCATTGAAGTCTAATACAGAATACCATGTCTTGGTGGATGGTAGAATGACCAGCAGGGTATAGGAATTAGGAACTACTGGATGTATATCCTCTGTGGCTTCACTGACTGTCCTGGCGTCCTTTACCAGGTCCCCAGCAGCCCACGGGGCTCTCATGGTCAGGCCCCTCCCAGGATATGGAACTCACCTGGGCAGGTACGCAGCAGCCCACGGGGCTCTCATGGTCAGGCCCCTCCCAAGATATGGTGCTCACCTGTGCAGGTACCCAGCAGCCCACGGGGCTCTCATTGTCAGGCCCCTCCCAGGATATGGAGCTCACCTGGGCAGGTACCCAGCAGCCCACGGGGCTCTCGTGGGCAGGCCCCTCCCAGGATATGGAGCTCACCTGGGCAGGTACCCAGCAGCCCACGGGGCTCTCGTGGGCAGGCCCCTGCCAGGATATGGAGCTCACCTGGGCAGGTACCCAGCAGCCCACGGGGCTCTCGTGGGCAGGCCCCTGCCAGGATATGGAGCTCACCTGGGCAGGTACCCAGCAGCCCACGGGGCTCTCGTGGGCAGGCCCCTCCCAGGATATGGAGCTCACCTGGGCAGGTACCCAGCAGCTCACGGGGCTCTCGTGGGCAGGCCCCTCCCTGGATATGGAGCTCCCCTGGACAGGTACCCCGGCAGGGCTGGGCACACAGGAACCGTGCACATAGCCCTCATTGCAGAGCACCCCCAGCACACCTGTCGCTCAGAGCTGACACAGAGCACCTCAGAGCAGGGCTTGAACTAACAAACATCAGCTCCGACAGGTCTGTGACCCTAGGCTTCTCTCTGTGCGGCCTCCCTCCGCCTGGTCTTCCAGGGGCTTCCACTGCAGCCGGGGCACCAGGCCTCTGTCTCCATCCACCACCCCTCCTCTCCCTGACTCCTGGGTTCCTCTCATTAGGAGAGGGTCTTCTTGAAGTTGTCTCCCACTCATGGACCAGATAAAATGATTAGAAAACAAGCCAGGGCTGCCGCCCCTTGTCTATCCTGACTCTCGAGACCCTACATCTGTTCCTTGGACCTGGCCGGTGCAGCAAAGCCCATTTTCTGCAACTCTGAGACCCTGAGGGGCGAAGATTGGCTGACCTGGGCAGCCTGACCCTGCCGGCCAGCCCTTCCCAGGTGTGCCTGGGTTGAGGTCAATATAAACACCCCTCCAGGCAGCAAAAGCCTCTGCAGCTGTGCCTGACGCCATATTCTCTGCCCCGTCAGCAGTCTCGGGGTTGTGCTGGTGGGAGGGAGTAGCGCCCACGGCTCTATGAGTGGCCCCGTGTGAGTGGGGCTCTGCTGGACTTTCTGCAGGAATTGCCGGGCTGCCACCTGCTAAAGAAGAGGATGTGTCACCCACACCTGCTGCTGGAATTTCTACCCGGGCAGAGGTGAGGAAGGAAAATAGCAGTGGGGGCCGGGACAGGAGGGGTACCTCAGGCAGGGAAATGGAAAGCTTCCAGAAGAGCGCCTGGGGCCAGGACCATCCTGGCTGACCTGCAGGCACCAAGTTGTCCTGCGTGCTGTCGCTGGTGTGACTCCAAGCCCCTTCCTCTAGGCTTTAAAGTCCTTGCACACATTCAGGTGTTTTACCTGGGAAGGGTGGGAAAAGTTCAGCAGCAGCTGGCCTGGGGCTCAGCTCACGTTTATTCAGAGACGCCTCCTCACGGTGCCCCAGCTTTGCAATGAGGACGCTCCTTGCGGGGGGGATGCTGGCTGCATGGGAGACGATTCCCCACCTCTGACCAACTTCAGAATTGTTTACCACTGGAGCAAGTGCCCTGATAGGGTTTTCCTCTGTATGACCAGTAGGTTCTGGTTTTTTTTTTTCTTTTTTGGTTCAAGGTAGGTTTTATTCCTCTTTTTGTATTTATAGATATAAGCATGGAAATAATTCATTCATATAAATACGTCTATGGGAAGGAAAGAACTTTTTTTCTGTTTTATTTTTTTAAAATATTATTTATGTTTTAATTTTTTAATTTTATTCATTTTTTTATACAGCAGGTTCTTACTGGTTATCTATTTTATACATAAAAGTGTATATATGTCAATCCCAGGCTCGCAATTCATCCCACCACCACCACCCTGCCACTTTGCCCCCTTGGTGTCCATACATTTGTTCTCTACATCTGTGTCTCTATTTCTGCCTTGCAAACCGGTTCATCTGTACCATTTTTCTAGGTTCCACATGTATGCGCTTAAATATGATATTTGTTTTTCTCTTTCTGACTTACTTCACTCTGTATGACAGTCTCAAGATCTATCCACATCTCTACAAATGACCTAATTTCGTTCCTTTTTATGGCTGAGTAATATTCCATTTTATATATGTACCACATCTTTTCCATTCGTCTGTCTATGGGCATTTAGGTTGCTTCCATGACCTGGCTATTGTAAATAGTGCTGCAATGAACATTGTGTGAATATCTTTTTGAATTATGGTTTTCTCTGGGTATATGCCCAGTAGTGGGATTGCTGGGTCATATGGTAATTCTATTTTTAGTTTTTTAAGGAACCTCCATACTGTTCTCCATAGTGATTGTATCAATTTACATCCCCACAAATAGTGTAAGAGGGTTCCCTTTTCTCCACACCCTCTCCAGCATTTGTTGTTTGTAGATTTTCTGATGATGCCCATTCTAACTTGTGTGAGGTGATACCTCATTGTAGTTTTGGTTTATATTTCTCTAATAATTAGTGATGTTGAGCAGCTTTTCATGTGCTTCTTGGCCATCTGTATGTCTTCTCGGGACAAATGTCTATTTACGACATCTGCCCATTTTTGGATTGGGTTGCTTGTTTTTTTACTGTTGAGCTGCATGTGCTGTTTATATATATTGGAGATTAATCCTTTGTCCATTGATTCATTTGCAAATATTTTCTCCCATTCTGAGGTTGTCTATTCGTCTTGTTTGTAGTTTCCTTTGCTTTGCAAAAGCTTTTAGGTTTCATTTGCTCCCATTTGTTTATTTTTGTTTTTTATTCCATTACTCTAGTAGGTGGATCAAAAAAGATCTTGTTGTGATTTTTGTCAAAGAGTATTCTTCCTATGTTTTTCTCTAAGAGTTTTATAGTGTCCGGTCTTACATTTCGGTCTCTAATCCATTTTGAGTTTATTTTTTGTGTATGGTGTTAGGGAGTGTTCTAATTTCATTCTTTTACATGTAGCTGTCCATTTTCCCCAGCACCACTTATTGAAGAGACTGTCTTTTCTCCATTGTATATCCTTGCCTCCTTTGTCATAGATTAGTGGACCATAGGTGTGTAGGTTTATCTCTGGGCTTTCTTTTTTTTTCCCTTTTACATCTTTATTGGAGTATAATTGCTTTACAATTGTGTGTTAGTTTCTGCTGTATAAAAAAGTGAATCAGCTATACGTATACATATAACACCATATCCCCTCCCTCTTGCACCTCCCTCTCACTCCCTTATCCCACCCCTTTAGGTGGTCACAAAGCACCGAGCTGATCTCCCTGTGCTATGTGGCTGCTTCACAGTAGCTATCAATTTTACATTTGGTAGTGTATATATGTCCATACCACTCTCTCACTTTGTCCCAGCTTACCCTTCCCCCTCTCCGTGTCCTCAAGTCCTTTCTCTACGTCTGTGTCCTTAATCCTTTCCTGCCCCTAGGTTCTTCATAATCTTTTTTCTTTTAGATTCCATATATGTGTTAGCATACGGTATTTGTTTTTCTCTTTCTGACTTACTTCACTCTGTAGGACAGACTCTAGATCCATCCACCTCACTACAAATAACTCAATTTCGTTTCTTTTTATGGCTGAATAATGTTCCATTGTATATATGTGCCACATCTTCTTTATCCAGTTATCTGTTGATGGACACTTAGGTTGCTTCCATGTCCTGGCTATTGTAAATAGAGCTACAATGAACATTGTGGTACATGACTCTTTTTGAATTATGGTTTTCTCAGGGTAGATGTCCAGTAGTGGGATTGCTGGGTTGTACGGTTGTTCTATTTTTAGTTTTTAAGGAACCCCCATACCGTTCTCCCTAGTGGCTATATCAATTTACATTCCCACCAACAGTGCAAGAGGGTTCCCTTTTCTCCAATAAATGCCTCTCCAGCATTTATTGTTGGTAGATTTTTTGATGATGGCCATTCTGACTGCTGTGAGGTGATACTTCATTGTAGTTTTGATTTGCATTTCTCTAATAATTAGTGATGTTCAACATCCTTTCATGTGTTTGTTGGCAACCTGTATATCTTCTTTGGAGAAATGTCTATTTAGGTCTTCTGCCCATTTTTGGATTGGGTTGTTTGCTTTTGTGATATTGAGCTACAGGAGCTGCTTTTTGGAGGTTAATCCTTTGCCATTTGCTTCATTTGAAAATATTTTCTCCCATTCTGATGGTTGTCTTTTCATCTTGCTTATGTTTTCCTTTGCTGTGCAAAAGATTTTAAATTTCATTAAGTCCCATTTTTTAATTTTTGTTTTTATTTCCATTTCTCTAGGAGGTGGGTCAAAAAGGATCTTGCTGTGATTTATGTCATAGACTGTTCTGCTTATGTTTTCCTCTAAGAGTTTTATAGTGGCTGGTCTTACATTTAGGTCTCTAATCCATTTTGAGTTTATTTTTGTGTATGGTGTTAGGGAGTGTTCTAATTTCATTCTTTTACATGTAGCTGTCCAGTTTTCCCAGCACCACTTACTGAAGACACGGTCTTTTCTCCATTGTATACCCTTGCCTCCTTTGTCATAGATTAGTGGACCGTAGGTACGTGGGTTTAACTCTGTGCTTTCTATCCTGTTCTATTGATCTATATTTCTGGTTTTGTGCCAGTACCATATTATCTTGATTACTGTAGCTTTGTAATATAGTCTGAAGTCTGGAAGTCTGATTCCTCCAGCTCTTTTTTTTTCCCCTCAAGACTGCTTTGGCTATCCGGGGTCTTTTGTGTCTCCCGACAAATTTTAAGATTTTTTGTTCTAGTTCTGTAGAAAGTGCCAAAGGTATTTTGATAGGGATTGCATTGAATCTGTAGATTGCTTTGGGTAGTATAGTCATTTTCACAATATTGATTCTTCTAATCCAAGAACATGGTATATGTCTCCATCTGTTTATATCATCTTTGATTTCTTTCATCAGTGTCTTATAGTTTTCTGAGTACAGGTCTTTTACTTCCTTAGGTAGGTTTATTCCTAGGTATTTTATTTTTCTTGCAGTGGTAATGGGATTGTTTCCTTAATTTCTCTTTCTGTTCTTTCATTGTTAGTGTATAAGAATGCAAGCAATTTCTGTGCATTAACTTTGTATCCTGCAACTTTATCAAATTCATTCATTAGCTCCAGTGGTTTTCTGGTGGCATCTTTAGGATTCTCTATCTATGATATGATGTCATCTGCAAACAGTGACAATTTTACTTCTTCTTTTCCTTTTTGTATTCCTTTTATTTCTTTTTCTTCTCTGATTGCCATGGCTAGGACTTTCAAAACTATGTTGAATAGTAGTGGTGAGAGTGGACATCCTCGTCTTGTTCCTGATCTTAAAGGAAACGTTTTCAGTTTTTCACCGTTGAGAATGATGTTTGCTGTGCGTTTGTCATATATGGCCTTTATTATGTTGAGGTAGTTTCCCTCTATGCCCACAGTCTGCAGAGTTTTTATCATAAATGGGTGTTGAATTTTCTCAAAATCTTTTCCTGCATCTATTGAGATGATCATATGGTTTTATTCTACAATTTGTTAATATGGTGTATCACATTGATTTGTGTATATTGAAGAATCCTTGCATCCCTGGGATAAACCCCACTTGATCATGGTGTATGATCCTTTTAATGTGTTGTTCGATTCTGTTTGCTAGTATTTTGTTGAGGATTTTTACATCTATATTCATCAGTGATATTGGTCTATAATTTTCTTTCCTTGTAGTATCTTTGTCTGGTTTTGGTATCAGGGTGACGGTGGTCTCATAGAATGAGTTTGGGAGTGTTCCTTCCCCTGCAATTGTTTTGAAGAATTTGAGAAGGTTGGGTGTTAGCTCTTCTCTAAATGTTTGACAGAATTCACCTGTGATGCCATCTGGTTCTGGACTTTTGTTTGTTGGAAGATTTTTAATCACAGTTTCAATTTCATTGCTCGTGATAGGTTTGTTCATATTTTCTATTTCTTCCTGGTTCAGTCTTGGAAGGTTATCCCTTTCTAAGAATTTGTCCATTTCTTCCAGGTTGTCCATTTTATTGGCATAGAGTTGCTTGTAGCAGTCTCTTAGGATGCTTTGTATTCCTGTGGTGTCTGTTGTAACTTCTCCTTTTTCACTTCTAATTTTGTTGATTTGATTCCTCTCCCTCTTTTTCTTGAGTCTGGCTGAAGGTTTATCATTTTTGTTTATCTTCTCAAAGAACCAGCTTTTAGTTTGATTGATCTTTGCTTTCATTTTCTTGGCTTCTATTTCATTTATTTCTGCTTTGATCTTTATGATTTCTTTCATTCTACTAACTTTGGGTTTTGTTCTTCTTTCTCTAGTTCCTCTAGGTGTAAGGTTAGATTGTTTATTTGAGATTTTTCTTGTTTCTTGAGGTAGGCTTGTATTGCTATAAACTTCCCTCTTAGAACTGCTTTTGCTGCATCCCATAGGTTTTGGATCATCGTGTTTTTGTTGTCATTTGTCTCTAGGTAGTTTTTGATTTCCTCTTTGATTTCTTCAGTGATCTCTTGGTTATTTAGTAACGTATTGTTTAGCCTCCATGTGTTTGTGTTTTTTACGGTTTTGTCCCTGTTATTGATTTCTAATCTCATAGCATTGTGGTCGGAACAGCTGCTTGATATGATTTCAGTTTTCTTAAATTTACTGAGGCTTCATTTGTGACCCAAGATGTGATCTATCCTGGAGAATGTTCCGTGTGCAGTTGAGAAGAACGTGTAATCTGCTGTTTTTGGATGGAATGTCCTATAAATATCAATTAACTATATCTGGTCTATTTTGTCATTTAAAGCTTGTGTTTCCTTATTAATTTTCTGTCTGGATGATCTCCACTGGTGTAAGTGAGCTGTTAAAGTCCCCTGCTATTATTGTGTTACTGTTGATTTCCTCTTTTATAGCTGTTAGCAGTTGCCTTATGTATTGAGGTGCTCCTCTGTTGGGCACAGATATATTTATAATTGTTATATCTTCTTCTTGGATTGATCCCTTGACCATTATGTAGTGTCTTTCCTTGTCTCTTGTAACATTCTTTATTTTAAAGTCTATTTTATCTGATAGGAGTATTGCTACTCCAGCTTTCTTTTGATTTTCATTTGCATAGAATATATTTTTCCATCGCCTCACTTTCAGTCCGTATGTGTCCCTAGGTCTGAAATGGGTCTCTTGTAGACAGCATATATATGGGTCTTGTTTTTGTATCCATTCAGAGAGCCTGTGTCTTTTGGTTGGAACATTTAGTCCATTCACGTTTAAGGTAATCATTGATATGTATGTTCCTATTACTATTTTCTTAATTGTTATGGGTTTGTCTTGGTGGGTCCTTTGCTTCTCTTGTGTTTCCCACTTAGAGAAGTTCCTTTAGCATTTGGTGTAGAGCTGGTTTCATGGTGCTGAATTCTCTTAGCTTTTGCTTGTCTGTAGGGCTTATGATTTCTCTGTCAAATCTGAATGAGATCCTTGCTGGGTGGAGTACTCTTGGTTGTAGGTTCTTCCCTTTCATCACTTTAAATTTATGCCACTCCCTTCTGGCTTGTAGATTTTCTGCTGAGAAATCAGCTGTTATCCTTATGGGAGTTCCCTTGTATGTTATTTGCCATGTTTCCCTTGTTGCTTTCAATAATTTTTATTTGTCTTCGATTTTTGTCAATTTGGTTACTATGGGTCTTGGCATTTTTCTCCTTTGATTTATCCTGACTGGGACTCTCTGCACTTCCTGGACTTGGGTGGCTATTTCTTTTCCCATGCTAGGGAAGTTTTCGACTATAATCTCTTCAAATGTATTCTCGGGTCCTTTCTCTCTCTCTTCTTCTGGGACCCCTATGATGTGAATGTTGTTGCGTTTAATGTTGTCCCAGAGGACTCTTAGGGTGTCTTCATTTATTTTCATTCTTTTTCTTTATTCTGTTCCATGGCAGTGATTTCCACCTTTCTGTCTTCCAGGTCACTTATCCGTTCTTCTGTCATAGTTATTCTGCTACTGATTCCTTCTAGTGTATTTTTCATTTCAGTTATTATATTGTTCACCTCTGTTTGTTTCTTCTTTAATTCTTCTAGGTGTTTGCTCCTTAATTCTTCTAGGTCTTTGTTAAGCATTTCTTGCATCTTCTCGATCTTTGCCTCCATTCTTTTGCCAAGGTCTTGGATCATGTTCACTATCATTATTCTGAATTCTTTTTCTGGAAGGTTCCCTATCTCCACCTCATTTCGTTTTTTTTCCTAGGGTTTTATCTTGTTCCTTAATCTGGTATAAATTCCTCTGCCTTTTCATATTGTCTATCTTTCTGTGAATGTGGTTTTCCTTCCACAGGCTGCAGAATTGTAGTTCTTCTTGCTTCTGCTGTCTGCTCTCCAGTGGATGAGTCTATCTTAGAGGCTTGTGCAAGCTTCCTGATGGGAGGGACTGGTGGTGAGTAGAGCTGGGTGTTGCTTTGGTGGGCAAAGCTTTAATCTGCTTGTCTGCAGATTAAATAAAACTTTAATAAAAAGTTTAATCCACTTCTCTGCTGATGCATGGGGCTGGGTTCCCTCCCTGTTGGTAGTTTCGCCTGAGGTGACCCAGCACTGGAGCCTACCTTGCTCTTGGTGGGGCTAATGGCGGACTCTGGGAGGGCTCACACCAAGGAGTATTTCCCAGAACTTCTGCTGCCAGTGTCGTTGTCCTCACGGTGAGCCACAGCCACAGCTACCACCTGCCTCTGCAGGAGACCCTCTAAAACTATCAGGTAGTTCTGGTCATTCTCCTATGGGGGCACTGCTCCTTCCCCTGGGTTCTGATGTGCTCACTACTTTGTGTGTGCCCTCCAAGAATGGAGTATCTGAGTGGAGTTGAGACTCTGAGACTCTGCGTGGAGTCGCACAGACTCTGGGTCCTGTGAAGCTTCGATGCTTTGTGGTTCTAGAAATCCTATAGGAGACGGTCCACAGCAGGTGAAGCTAATGCTGTCAGTAGAGGTGGTGAAGCCAAAGATCTGCAGTTCCGACTAGAGGTGCCGATGTACATACAGGACAAAATCATCTCGTGTGAATGTAGTTCAGGCATGTTTAAGATGAATGGAGCCATGTTAATGCCTACCATATTCTATCTTGAGCCTCTCCTCAGGGACCCCCTCCTCAGTTCCTGAGTCTCCTGTAAGTCATGTACAGGGGACTGGAGAGTGGGCTCTGTCCAATCTGAGCCCTGAGTTCCCCTGTGTGTATCTTAGGATACTTTGCATTTCTGTGGGGTCTGTTGTAACATCAACTCTTTCATTTCAGATTTATTTGGGCCCTCTCTTTTTAAAAAAAACATACTACTGTGGTCTTTTTTTCTTTACAGAAGTTTAATAAGTGTTTGATCTACCTTGACTTACTCTATGTATACTTTTTGCAGTGAGATTTTTACTTTGTTTTCTTGTTACTATCAATAATTAGTGAGACTTCTTTTAAGCTACCTTCAACATTGATTATAAAGCTGCTTTATTAGTGATGACAGAGCCTTAATGGAAGTCATGTTCTGGTTGTAAATTAGAATGCAATGTGCCAGCAAAAAGCCCCTTAAGTTTATTTCTCATTACTTCTTGTTCTTTTTTTAATTTAATTTTTATTTTTTATCAGTGCAAATTTGATTAAAATGTTTTGTTTCTTCTAGGTGTGCAAGATGTGGTTCTTTTAAACCTATACATATATCTATTCTTCTTTGGATCATTTTCCCATGTAGGTTATGATACAATGTTGAGTAATCTTCTTTTGGTATTACGTAGGTCTTTGGTGATTACACATTTCACGTTTGTTTCTATATCTATGTTAACCCCAATATCCTAATGTATCCAATCCTCACACCTTTCCATTTGGTGAACCATAAGTTAGTTTAGTGAATCTGTGATTGCATTTCTCTGTGGAAATATCTTCATTGGTATCAATTTTTAGCTAAGACCTATAAGTGATATTATAGGATATGTGTCTTTTGCTTTCTGACTTAGTACAATTTGCCTGATTACCTCAAGAATCATACATGGTGCTGCAAATGGCATTGTTTTATTTTTTCCCCTGGCTAATATTCCATCTGTACGTGTACCAGTTCTTCTTTGGCCACGCACATCTTGATGGACTTTTTGGTTGTCTCCATGTCTTGGCTATTGTGATACTGCTGCAATACACATTTGCTTGCCTGTGTCTTTCCACTTCTATCTTCTTATGTTATAGTCCAAGGAGTGGGCTTGCTGTATCATATGGTAACTCAGTGTGTACGTTTTAAAGGCACCACCATTCAGTTCTCATTAGTGGCTCTTTCCAGGTTACGTCCAACTTAAAGTTGAGGGTATGCATTTCTCCAAAACACCTTCAGTATTTATTGTTTGTAGTTTTCTTGCTGAGGGTTATTCTGACAGGTGTGAGCTGATACCGCTTTGTGGTTGAATTTGCATGTGTCCCATAATCTGTTGAAATTGAGCTTTAAAGCATGTCCTTTTTATTTATCAAACAGTGATTACAGCTTAGTTCTTCAAGGTGTTTTCTTAAAGTATGTGTCACATTTTGAAAATTTTTGGCCATTACCTCCCTCGAGACATTTTGAGGGCAGTTTTCATTTACAGCCCTGCATTACTTGTTCATATGAAGTGACCATTAGCACAGGCTTTAAACCTGCTTTTGCGGTAACGGCCAGAGGGCGGCAGCCTTTCTACGTTCCCCTCTCTGGTAACTAGGGAAACAGACCTTCCGGCCTGTGGTGTTCCTCGGTTATAAATTAGAGTGCAATGTGCCCGGATAAACCCACAAATGCTGATGTCTCCTTACTTTTGTTTGTTTTTTTTTAAATTTAATTTATATTTAGTATTGGAGTAATATTCCATTGTGTACATGGACCACTTCTTCTTGGTGCATTCCTCGGTTGATGGAAATTTTCATTGCTTCCAAGTGTTGGCTATGGTATATATTGCTGGAGTGAAGGATTGCCAGCCTGTGACTTTTTGATTCTCATTTTCTCAGGTGATAGGTCCAGCAGTGGTTTTGATTGATTGACTGGTAGCTCAATGTTTCCCTTTTCAAAGCACCTACATTGTGTTTTCATTAGTGGCTCTTAACATGCCCCCCCTTACAACCAAGGGTACGCATTTCTCCACAATCCCTTCAGCATTTATTTTTTGCAGCATTTTTGCTAATGGCCATTCTGACTGCTGTAAGCTGATAGGTATTTGTAATATGGGTATGCATGTCGTTAAATATTCTAAAATTCATCATTTTTCCACGCCTTTTTCTTTTCTGTTAAAAGAAAAAAGAAAAAAAAGTGTGAGTACAATATCTGTCTTGAAAGTGTCTTCCTGGAACGTTGCCCTCTTTTGAATTTTTTGGTCAATTTTCAACCCCAGGATTGTTTTGAAATGTAGGTGTCATTTACAGGCCTGCAATGAGTGTGAATATTTAGGGACCATTAGCACTAGGTTTAAGCTGCTGTTGTTCGAAACGGCCACAAGGCAGCAGCATTTCTCCATTACCAAATCTGGTTACTAGGGCAGCAGAGCCGTTCTGGAAGTCGTTTTCCTAGGTTGTAAATTTGAATGGAATGGGCTGGAAAACGCCCCATAAGTTTATGTCTGATTAATTCTTTTTCGTTGTTTTAATTTTTTAAATCAGGGTAATGGTTAGAATGTTGTTTGTCCAAGGTGTACACACTCTTGTTCATTTACACATTATTTATATCTATTTATGTAGAGATCCTCTTCCCATGTAAATTATTACAGAGTGTTCTGTAGACCTCCCTTGTTATATGGTTGGTCTTTTTGTAATATGTGTATAATATGTATTTGGATCATATCCATATCATATAGTAACACTAATCTTCATTTATCCATTCCCCCCACCTTTCCCTTTAGATGAGCAAAGTTGGTTTTCTAAATTTGTGAGTGTATTTCTCTGTGAATTGTGTTCATTTGTGTCAGTTATTAGATAACGCCTATAAGTGATATCATAGGATATAAGTCTTTTGCTTTCCGACTTACCTCATGATTTGTGATTATATCCAGGCTCATTTGTGGTGCCTCAAAGAGCAGGGTTTCATTGTTTTCCATGGCTAATATTCCATTGTGTACCTGGACCACTTATTCTATATCCATTCACTTGTTGATGGACATTTTTATCGCTTCACTGCCTTGGCTACTGTGAATAATGCTGCACTGCAGCTTTTGCAACCTGTGTCTTCTCGATACTTGTCTTCTCAGGTGAGAGGTCCAATGGTGCGCCTGCTGGATTGAATGGTACCTCAATTTTTACTTTGAAATGCAGCTCTTTTCTGTTTTCATTACTGGCTGTTAACCACTTTGCATCTCACCAGCAGCTAGAGGATACACAATTCTCTGCAACCGCATCAGCATTTATGGTTTGTAGACTTTTTGCTGATGGTCAGTCGACTGGTGTGATTGGAAACCTTTTTGTTGATTAGATTGCATGAGTCTAATAATTCCTGAGGTTGAACCTTAATCCATTCTCCTTTTTTTTAAAGACAGTGAGTAATACTTACCTCTTCATAGTATTTTATTGAAAAATTTGCCTGTATTAAATGTTTTTGTCCGTTCCCTACCTCAGCACAATTTTTGACGGCAGGTGTCCTTTACAGCCCTGAGTCCTTGTGAATTTTAAGTGACCATTAGCTGTGGGTTTAAAGCCACTCTTGTGGGAAACGGCCACAAGGCGGCAGCATTTCTCCTTTACCAAATCTGCTTACTTTGGCAACAGAGCCTTACTGAAAGTGGTGGTCTAGGTTGCAAATTAGAATGGAATGTGCCAGGAAAAAGCCCTTTAAGTTTATGTCTCATTACTTCTTGTTTGTATTTTTAAGTTAATTTTTATTTTTTATCACAGCAACCTTGATTAAAATGTTTTGTTTGTTCTAGGTGTGCAAGATGTGGTTCTTTCACACATATACATATATCTATTCTTCTTCAGATCCTTTTCCCATGTAGGTTATGACACAATGTAGAGTAGTCTTCTCTTGGTATTCTGTAGGTCTTTGGTGATTATATATTTCACATGTGTTTGTATGTCTCTGTTAACCTCAATATGGTAACGTATCCAATCCTCACACCTTTCCATTTGGTGAACCACAAGTTTCTTTAATGAATCTGTGATTGCCTTTCTCTGTGGAAATATCTTCGTTTGTATCAATTTTTAGGTAACAACTATATCTGATATGATAGGATATGTGTCTTTCACTTTCTCAATTACTACAAGTTGTGTGATTACCTCTAGACTCATTTTTGGTGCTGCAAATGGCATTGTTTCCTTTTTTCACTAGCTCATATTCCATTTGTACATGTAGCAGTTCTTCTTTGTCCACCCATTTGTCAGTAGACTTTTTGGTTACTTCCATATCTTGGCTATGGTAATAGTATGCTTGCAGATTTGCCTGCCTGTGTCCTTCCAATTCTGTCTTCGTCGGTTATAGGTCCAGGAATAGGTCTGCTAGGTCATATGGTAGCTCAGTGTTTACCTTTTAAAGGTACCTCCATTCTGTTATCAATAGTGGCTCTTTCCAGGTTACGTCCCACTTAAAGTTGAGGGTATGCATTTCTCCACAGCACCTTCAGCATTTATTCTTTGTAGTTTTTGCTGATGGTTATTCTGATGGGTGTGAGCTGACACCTCTTTATGGTTGAATTTGCATGTGTCTCATATTCCGTTGCAATTGAGCTTTAAGGCAAGTCATTTTTATTTTTCAAGCTGTAATTACAGCTTAGTTCTTCAAAGTGGTTTCTTAAAGTATGTGTCAAATTTTGAAATGTTTTGGCCATTACCTCCCTCAAGACATTTTGAGGGCAGGTTTCATTTTTAGCCCTACAGTACTTGTTCATATGAAGTGACCATTAGCACAGGCTTTAAACTGCTTTTGCAGGTAACGTCCACAGGGCTGCTACCTTCTACATTCCCCACGCTGATACTAGGGAAACAGACTTTACGGCCAGTGGTGTTCCTCGGTTGTAAATTAGAGTAGAATGTGCCCAGATAAACACACAAAAGCTGATGTCTCCTTACTTTTGTTGGATTTTTAAATTTAATTTATATTTATTATTGGAGTTAATATTCTATTTTGTACATGGACCACTTCTTGGTGCATTCCTCTGTTGATGGACATTTTCGTTGCTTCCAAGTGTTGCCTATGGTAAATATTGCTGGAGTGCAGGATTGCCGGCCTGTGACTTTTTGATTCTCATTTTCTCTGGTGATAGGCCCAGCAGTGGGTGTGATTGATGGACTGGTCACTCAGTGTTTACTTTTTCAAAGCACCTCCAATGTGTTTTTATTAGTGACTTTTACAACGTCCCCCTTAGAACCGAGGGTACGCATTTCTCCACAATCACTTCAGCATTTATTGTTTGTCACCATTTTTGCTGATGGCCATTCTGACTGCTGTGATCTAATAGGTATTTGCAATTTGGGTTTGCATATCTTTCAAAATTCCTAAAATTCATCATTTTTCCACATCTTTTTCTTTTATCAAAAGAAAAATCTGTGAGCACAATATACCTCTTGAAATTATCTTCTTCGAAGGTTGCCCTCTTTTGAATTTTTTGTTCGATTTTTGACCCCAGAATTTTTTTGGAGGGCAGGTGTCATTTACAGAACTGCAAGTTGGTGAATATTTAGTGACCGTTTGCAGTGGGTTTAAAGCTGCTGTTGTGGGAAACGGCCAAAAGGAGGCAGCATTTCGCCATTCCCCAATCTAGGTACTAGGGCAGCAGAGCCTTTCTGGAAGTCGTTGTCTTAGGTTGTAAATTAGAATGGAGTTTGCCAGGAGAAATCCCCATAAGTTTATGTCTCAGTACTTCTTATTCGTTTTTTTTCCAAACACAGACACTGTATTTTATTTTTACAAGAGATAAATAGACTGACATCAAGCATTGTACATGGATGATCACAACAAAAGCAACAATGATTGCAATTACCAAACATGAAACACACTCATACTATGTCATAATATTGACATTCAGTCCAGTAGTCCTTCACTGTAGCAGCTGCTTTACTTTGCAGTGAAAATTGATTTGTATATTCTTTGCCTCTGGGTCCTTGTGGGATTTTTTTTTAATTCAAACAGAAAGTAACAAAAATTCTACTTATCGTCATCAGTTCACTCAGTCCCATGTAATTAATTTTTTTTTCATCTTGATCTTTTGTTAGCACTTTTATGAGTTCATTAGTTTTATCATTAGAGTTCTGAAAATGCTTATTCATTCAGTTCAGCAGTACAGTAGAGTTACCAGAAACCTGTACTTGTCAGAGTCTTTTCCATGAATTTCATGAAGATGAAACCCTTTTATAGGAACATATTTGCAAAAGCATCAGAGTACACCCAGAACTGTCTGTAAATGACAAAAGACTTAAAAATGACCAAGGTTAAAGATTTGATGAAAGTTTATAATAATGCAGTTGACAAGAAAATTAGTTATTTCTGACATATACATTTTAAAGTAATAACTAGGATTATGAATTATAATATTATACCAGAACATATAAGATTTTTAGAAATTTCATGTAATGTCTGAAACATTTATATTGACATATTTCCATACAAATAACCGAATGAAAGTTTAGTATTAGTTGTTTTGTTTGTTTTTTTATACTGCAGGTTCTTATCAGTCATCAATTTTATACACATCAAGTGTATACATGTTAATCCCATTCACCCAATTCAACACAACACCATCCCCACCCCACCGCATTTTCCCTCCCTTGGTGTCCATATGTCTGTGCTCTACATCTGTGTCTCAACTTCTGCCCTGCAAACTGGCTCATCTGTACCAATTTTCTAGGTTCCACATATCTGCGTTAATATACGATATTTGTTTTTCTCTTTCTGACTTACTTCACTCTGTATGGCAGTCTCTAGATCCATCCACGTCTCAACAAATGAAACAATTTGGTATCTTTTTGTGGCTGAGTAATATTCCATTCTATATATGTACCACAACTTCTTTATCCATTGGTCTGTTGATGGGCGTTTAGGTTGCTTCCATGACCTAGCTATTGTAAATAGTGCTGTAATAAACATTCGGGTGCATGTGTATTTTTGAATTATGGTTTTCTCTGGGTGTATACCCAGTAGTGGGATTCCTGTGTCATATGGTAGCTCAATGTTTACATTTTTAAGGCACCTCCATTCTGTTCTCATTAGTGGCTCTTTCCAAGTTACATCCCACTTAAAGTTGAGGGTATGCATTCCTCCACAACACCTTCAGCATTTATTGTTTGTAGTTTTCGTGCTGATGGTTATTCTGACAAGTGTGAGCTGATACCTCTTTGTGGTTGAATTCGCATGTGCCTCATAATGCGTTGAATTGAGCTTTAAGGCATGTCCTTTTTATTTTTCAAGCTGTGATTACCCTTTATTTCTTCAAAGTGTTCTCTTTAAGTATGTGTCACATTTTGACATGTTTTGGCCATTACCTCCCTCAAGACATTTTGAGGGCAGGTTTCATTTACAGTCCTGCAGTACTTGTTCCTAGGAAATGACCATTAGCACAGGCTTTAAAGCTGCTTTTGCAGGTAACTGCCAGAGGGTAGCAGCCTATCTATGTTCCCCACCCTGGTAACTAGGGAAAAGCCCTTGCGGTCTGTGGTGTTTCTCGGTTATAAATTAGAGTGGAGTGTGCCCGGACAAAACCACAAAAGCTGATGTCTCCTTACTTTGGTTGGATTTTTAAATTTAATTTTTATTTTTTATTGGAGTAATTTTCCACTGTGTACGTGGACCACTTCTACTTTGTACATTCCTTGGTTGATGGACATTTTCATTGCTTCCAAGTGGTGGCTATAGTAAATATTGTTGGAGTGCAGGATTGCCAGCCTGTGACTTTTTGATTCTCATTTTCTCAGGTGATAGGCCCAGCAGTGGGTGTGATTGATTGACTGGTAGCACCGTGTTTCCCTTTTCAAAGCACCTTCTTTGTGTTTTCATTAGTGGCTCTTACCACATGCCCCTTAGAATCGAGGGTTCGCATTTCCCCACAATCGCTTCAGCATTTCTTGTTTGCAGCATTTATGCTAATGGCCCTTCTGGCTGCTGTGAGCTGATAGGTTTTTGTAATTTGGGTTTCCGTGTCTTTGAAACTTCGTAAAACTCATCATTTTTCTCCGCCGTTTTGTTTTCTGTTTTAAAAAAAAGAAACAATTGGGAGTACAGTATAACTCTTGAAATTGTCTTCTTGGAAGGTTGCCCTCTTTTGAATTTTTTGTCGATTTTTCACCCCAGAATTTTTTTAGAGAGCAGGTGTCATTTACTGAACTGCAAGTTTGGTAAATATTTAGTGACTTTTAGCAATGGGTTTAAAGCTGCTGTTGTGGGAAGTGCCCTGAAGGAGGCAGTATTTCTCCATTCCCAAATCTGGGTACTTGGAAGCAGAGTCTTTCTGGAAGTCGTGTTCCTAGGTTGTAAATTACATTGGAATGTGCATGGAGAAACACCCATAAGTTTATGTCTCATTATTTCTTCTTCGTTTTAAAAATTCTTTTAATTGGGGTAAATCTTAGAATATTGTTTGTCCTTGGTGTACACAATCTGGTTCATTTGTACATTATATATGTCTATTCAAGTACAGATACTCTTCCCATGTAAAATGTTACAGAGTGTTCTGCAGACCTCCCTTGCTATATGGTCGGCCTTTTGGAGATATGTATATAATATGTGTTTTTATGCATATAGTAACACTAATCTTAATTTATCCATTCCCCCCACCTTTCCTTTTAGATGAGCATAGTTTCTTTTCGAATTCTGTGAGTCTCTTTCTCTGTGGAAATATGTTCATTTGTGTCAGTTATTAGATAACGCCTATAAGTGATATCATAGAATATAGGTCTTTTGCTTTCCGACTTATCTCATGTTTCGTGATTATCTCCAGACTCATTTGTGCTGCATCAAAGAGCAAAGGATCATTGTTTTCCATGGTTAATATTCCATTGTGTACATGGACCACTTCTTCTTTATCCATTCACCTGTTGTTGGACATTTTGATTGCTCCACTGTCTTGGT
>NW_026646344.1:0-80700 GCF_949987535.1 Balaenoptera acutorostrata | reverse complement strand
CCCTTGGTATTTGGTAGGTGTTCTGTCATTCTATATTTTATATGTATTGGTGACTATATAATTCATATAGTTTATATGTTATATGTTTATATACATTTAACATACATTAGTATATCTGTGTTAGCCCCATAGTCCTAATTTATCCATCCTCCCACCTTTCATTTTGGCTAACCATTAGTTTGTTTGATAAGTCCGTGAGTGTCTTTTTCTGTGGAAATATGTTCATTGGTAGCAATCTTAGGATAACATGTATACATGGTATCATAGGATATTTGTCATTCCTCTTGTACGACTTACTTAACCTAATATGATTATTTCTAGGCTCATCTGTAGTCCCTGAAGACGGCATTGTTCATCTTTTTCCCGAGGCTACTATTCATTTGGTATGTGTACCACTTCTTCTTTGTCCATTTATCTGTGATGGACATTTTGTTTTGCTTCCATGTCTTGGCTGTTGTAAATACTGCTGCATTACACGGTTTTCCTTCCCGTGCCTTTTTGATTCTGGCTTTCACAGGTGACAGGCCCAATAGTGGGCACTTCCAGATCATATGGTGACTCAATTTTTACCTTTAAACGCACTGCCGTCCTGTTTCCTATTATTTGGCCGTTACCAGTTTACATCCACTCAGACCGAGAGGTTACGCTTTTCTCCACAACTTCTTCAGCACCTATTGTTTGTTGACATTGTTTTTCACACACACACAGTGTATTTTATTTTTACAAGAGATAAATAGACTGACACGAAGCGTTGTACATGGATGACCACAACAAAAGCAACAACGATTGCAATGACCAAACCTGAAACACACTCATACTATGTCATAATATTGACATTCAGTCCAGTAATCCTCCACTGTAACAGCTCCTTTACTTTGCAGTGAAAATTGATGTGTATATTCTTTGCCTCTGAGTCCTTGTGGATTTTTTTTTAAATTCAGACAGAAGTCACAAAAATTATACTCCTCCTCATCAGTTCACTCAGTCCCATGTAATTAAATTTTTTTTTTCATCTTGATCTTTTGTTAGCACTTTTTTGAGTTTCAGTCAGTTTTTCATGAGAGTGCTGAAAATGCTTATTCATTCAGTTCAGCAGTACAGTCAGTTACCAGAACCCTGTACTTGTCAGAGTCTTTGCCATGAATTTCTTGAAGGGTGAAACCCTTTACTAGGAACATATTTGCCAAAGCATCAGAGTACACCCCAGAAACTGTCTGTAAATGAGAAAAGACTTAAAAACGACCACAGTTAAAGATTTGATGAAAGTTCATAATAATGCAGTTGACAAGAAAATTAGTTATTTCTGAGATATACATTTTAAAGTAATAACTAGGATTATTACTTATAACATTATAGCAGAACATATAAGATTTTTAGAAATTTCATGTAATGTCTGAAACATTTATATTAACATATTTCCATACATATTTTCCATACAAATACACATATAAGATTCTTAGAAATTTCATGTAATGTCTGAAACATTTATATTAACATATTTCCATACAAATAACCCAATGAAAGTTTAATATTAGTTGTTTTGTTTGTTTGTTTTTTTATACTGCAGGTTCTTATTAGGCATCAATTTTATACACATCAGTGTATACATGTCAATCCCAATCGCCCAATTCAGCACACCGCCATCCCCACCCCACCGCAGTTTTCCCCCCTTGGTGTCCATATGTCCATTCTCTACATCTGTGTCTCAACTTCTGCCCTGCAAACCGGCTCATCTGTACCATTTTTTCTAGGTTCCACATACATGCATTGATATACGATATTTGTTTTTCTCTTTCTGACTTACTTCACTCTGTATGACAGTCTCTAGAGCCATCCACTTCTCACAAATGACTCAATTTCGTTCCTTTTTATGGCTGAGTAATATTCCATTGTATATATGTACCACAACTTCTTTATCCATTCGTCTGTTGATGGGCATTTAGGTTGCTTCCATGACCTGGCTATTGTAAATAGTGCTGCAATGAACATTCGGGTGCATGTGTCCCTTTTTGAATTACGAAGTTTCTCTGGGTATATGCTCAGTAGTGGGATTGCTGGGTCATATGGTAATTCTATTTTTAGTTTTTTTAAGGGACCTCCGTGTTGTTCTCCATAGTGGCTGTATCAATTTACATTCCCACCAACAGTGCAAGAGGGTTCCCTTTTCTCCACACCCTCTCCAGCATTTGTTGTTTGTAGATTTTCTGATGATGCCCATTCTAACAGGAGTGAGGTGATACCTCATTGTAGTTTTGATTGGCATTTCTCTAATAATTAGCGATGTTGAGCATCTTTTCATGTGCTTCGTGGCCGTCTGTATGTCTTCTTTGGAGAAATGTCTATTTAGGTCTTCTGCCCATTTTTGGATTGGGGTGTTTGTTTCTTTAATATTGAGCTGAATGAGCTGTTTATATATTTTGGAGATTAATCCTTTGTCCGTTGATTCGTTTGCAAATATTTTCTCCCATTCCGAGGGTTGTCTCTTCGTCTTGTTTACGGTTTCGTTTGCTGTGCAAAAGCTTTGAAGTTTCATTAGGTCCCATTGTTTATTTTTGTTTTTTATTTCCATTACTCTAGGAGGTGGATCAAAACAGATCTTGCTGTGATTTATGTCAAAGAGTGTTCTTCCTGTGTTTTCCTCTAAGAGTTTTATAGTGTCCAGTCTTATATTTAGGTCTCTAATCCATTTTGAGTTTATTTTTGTGTATGGTGTTAGGGAGTATTCTAATTTCATTCTTTTACATGGAGCTGTCCAGTTTTCCCAGCACCACTTATTGAAGAGACTGTCTTTTCTCCATTGTATATCTTTGCCTCCTTTGTCATAGATTAGTTGACCATAGGTGCGTGGGTTAGTCTCTGGGCTTTTCTATCTTGTTCCATTGATCTGTGTTCTGTTTTTGTGCCAGTACCATATTGTCTTGATTACTGTAGCTTTGTAGTATAGTCTGAAGTCAGGGAGTCTGATTCCTCCCAGCTCCATTTTTTTTTCCCTCCAGACTGCTTTGGCTATTCGGGGTCTTTTGTGACTCCATACAAATTTTAAGATGATTTGTTCTAGCTCCGTAAAAAAATGCCATTGGTAATTTGATAGGGATTGCATTGAATCTGTATATTGCTTTGGGTAGTATAACTCATTTTCACAATGTTGATTCTTCCAATCCAAGAACATGGTATATTCTCTCCATCTGTTGGTATCATCTTTAAATTTCTTTCATCAGTGTCTTATCGTTTTCTGCATACAGGTCTTTTGTCTCCCTAGGTAGGTTTATTCCTAGGTATTTCATTCTTTTTGTTGCACTGGTAAATGGGAGTGTTTCCATAATTTCTCTTTCAGATTGTTCATCATTCGTGTTATAGGAATGCAAGAGATTTCTGTGCATTCATTTTGTATCCTGCAACTTTACCATATTCATTCATTAGCTCTAGCAGTTTTCTGGTGGCAGTTTTAGGATTCTCTATGTATAGTATCACGTCGTCCGCAAACAGTGACAGTTGTACTTCTTCTTTTCCCATTTGTATTCCTTTTATTTCTTTTTCTTCTCTGATTGCCGTGGCTAGGACTTCCAGAACTATGTTGAATAATAGTGGTGAGAGTGGACCTCCTTGTCTCGTTCCTGATCTTAGAGGAAATGCTTTCAGTTTTTCACCATTGAGAATGATGTTTGCTGTGGGTTTGTCATATATGGCCTTTATTATGTGGAGGTAGGTTCCCTCTATGCCCACTTTCTGGAGAGTTTTTATCATAACTGGGTGTTGAATTTGTCAAAAGCTTTTTCTGCATCTATTGAGATGATCATATGGTTTTTATTCTTCAGTTTGTTAATATGGTGTATCACATTGATTGATTTGCGTATATTGAAGAATCCTTGCATCCCTGGGATAAATGCCACTTGATCGTGGTGTATGATCCTTTTAATGTGTTGTTGGATTCTGTTTGCTAGTATTTTGTTGAGGATTTTTGCATCTGTATTCATCAGTGATATTGGTCTGTAATTTTCTTTTTTTGTAGTGTCTTTGTTCTGGTTTTGGTATCAGGGTGATGGTGGCCTCATAGAATGAGTTTGGGAGGGTTCCTTCCAGAAGAGTTTGAGAAGGATAGGTGTTAGCTCTTCTCTAAATGTTTGACAGAATTCACCTGTGAAGCCATCTGGTCCTGGACTTTTGTTTGTTGGAAGATTTTAATCACAGTTTCAATTTCATTACTTGTGGATTGGTCTGTTCATATTTTCTGTTTCTTCCTGGTTCAGTCTTGGAAGGTTATGCCTTTCTAAAAATGTGTCCATTTCTTCCAGGTTGTCCATTTTATTGGCATAAAGTTGCTTGTAGTAGTCTCTTAGGATGCTTTGTATTTCTGCGGTGTCTGTTGTAACTTCTCCTTTTTCATTTCGGATTCTATTGATTTGAGTCCTCTCCCTCTTTCTCTTGATGAGTCTGGCTAATGGCTTATCAATTTTGTTTATCTTCTCAAAGAAGCAACTTTTAGTTTTATTGATCTTTGCTATTGTTTTCTTTGTCTCTATTTCATTTATTTCTGCTCTGATCTTTATGATTTCTTTCCTTCTGCTAACTTTGGGTTTTGTTTGTTCTTCTTTCTCTAGTTTCTTTAGGTGTAAGGTTAGATTGTTTACTTGAGATTTTTCTTGTTTCTTGAGGACAGGCTTGTATAGCGATAAACTTCCCTCTTAGAATGCTTTTGCTGCATCCCATAGGTTTTGGGTCGTCGTGTTTTCATTGTCATTTGTCTCTAGGTATTTTTTGATTGCCTCTCTGATTTTCTTCAGTGATCTCTTGGTTATTTAGTAACGTATCGTTTTAGCCTCCATGTGTTTGTCTGTTTTACGTTTTTTTCCCCTGTAATTCATTTCTAATCTCATAGCGTTGTGTCCGAAAAGATGCTTGATATGATTTCAATTTTCTTAAATTTACTGAGGCTTGATTTGTGACCCAAGATGTGATCTATCTGGAGAATGTTCCGTGCGCACTTGAGAAGAACGTGTAATCTGCTGTTTTTGGATGGAATGTCCTATATATATCCATTAACTCTAACTGGTCTATTGTGTCATTTAAAGCTTTCGTTTCCTTATTCATTTTCATTTTGGATGATCTGTCCTTTGGTGTAAGTGAGGTGTTAAAGCCCCCCACTATTATTGTGTTACTGTCGATTTTCCTCTTTTATAGCTGTTAGCAGTTGCCTTATGTATTGAGGTGCTCCTAGGTTGGGTGCATATATATTTATAATCGTTATATCTTCTTCTTGGATTGATCCCTTGATCATTATGTAGTGTCCTTCCTTGTCTCTTGCAACA
Organism: Balaenoptera acutorostrata; assembly: GCF_949987535.1. Taxonomy (NCBI): domain Eukaryota; kingdom Metazoa; phylum Chordata; class Mammalia; order Artiodactyla; family Balaenopteridae; genus Balaenoptera; species Balaenoptera acutorostrata. The sequence continues at coordinate 75,394 of NW_026646344.1, read as the reverse complement.
TTCTTTATTTTCAAGTCTATTTTATCTGATACGAGTATAGCTACTCTCCAGCTTTCTTTTGATTTCCATTTGATGGAATATCTTTTCCCATCCCCTCACTTTCAGTCTGTATGTGTCCCTAGGTCTAAAGTGGGTCTCTTGTAGACAGCATATATATGGGTCTTGTTTTTTGTATCCATTCAGCCAGTCTATGTCTTTTGGTTGGGGCATTTAATCCATTCACGTTTAAGGTAATTATCGATATGTATGTTTCCTGTGTGACCATTTTCTTAATTGTTTTGGGTTTGTTTTTGTAGGTCCTTTTCTTCTCTTGTGTTTCCACTTAGAGAAGTTCCTTTAGCATTTGTTGTAGAGCTGGTTTGGTGGTGCTGAATTCTCGTAGCTTTTGCTTGTCTGTAAAGCTTTTGATTTCTCCATCAAATCTACATGAGATCCTTGCCGGGTAGAGTAATCTCGGTTGTAGGTTCTTCCCTTTCATCACTTGAAGTATATCATGCCACTCCCTTCTGGCTTGTAGAGTTTCTGCTGAGAAATCAGCTGTTAACCTTATGGGAGTTCCCTTGTATGTTATTTGTCGTTTTTCCCTTGCTGCTTTCAATAATTTTTCTTTGTCTTTAATTTTTTGCCACTTTGATTACTATGTGTCTCGGTGTGTTTCTCCTTGGGTTGATCCTGTATGGGACTCTCTGCGCTTGCTGGACTTGGGTGGGCTATTTCCTTTCCCATGTTAGGGAAGTTTTCGACTATAATCTCTTCAGATATTTTCTCTGGTCCTTTCTCTCTCTCTTCTCCTTCTGGGACCCCTATAATGCGAATGTTGTTGCGTTTAATGTTGTCCCAGAGGTCTCTTAGGCTGTCTTCTTTTTCTTTTCATTCTTTTTCTTTATTCTGTTCGCAGCAGTGAATTCCACCATTCTGTCTTCCAGGTCACTTATCCGTTCTTCTGCCTCAGTTATTCTGCTATTGATTCCTTCTAGTGTAGTTTTCATTTCAGTTATTGTATTGGTCATCTCTGTTTGTTTGTTCTTTAATTCTTCTAGGTCTTTGTTAATCATTTCTTGCATCTTCTCAATCTTTGCCTCCATTCTTATTCCGAGGTCCTGGATCATCTTCACTATCATTATTCTGAATTCTTTTTCTGGAAGGTTGCCTATCTCCACTTCATTTAGTTGTTTTTCTGGGGTTTTTTCTTGTTCCTTCATCTGGTACATAGCCCTCTGCCTTTTCATCTTGTCTATCTTTCTGTAACTGTGGTTTTTGGTCCACAGGCTGCAGGATTGTAGTTTTTCTTGCTTCTGCTGTCTGCCCTCTGGTGGTTGAGGCTATCTAAGAGGCTTGATGGGAGGCTCTGGTGGTGGGTAGAGCTGACTGTTGCTGTGGCGGGCAGAGCTCAGTAAAACTTTAATCCACTTGACTGTTGATGGGTGGGCCTGGGTCCCCTCCCTGTTGGTTGTTTTGCCTGAGGCAACCCAACACTGGAGCCTACCTGGGCTCTTTGGTGGGGTTAATGGCAGACTCTGGGAGGGCTCACGCCAAGGAGCACTTCCCAGAACCTCCGCTGCCAGTGTCCTTGTCCCCAAGGTGAAACAGAGCCACCCCCCGCCTCTGCAGGAGACCCCCCCCAACACCAGCAGGTAGGTCTGGTTCAGTCTCCCCCAGGGTCACTGCTCCTTCCCCTGGGTCCCGATGCGCACACTACTTTGTGTGTGCCCTCCAAGAGTGGGGTCTCTGTTTCCCCCAGTCCTGTAGAAGTCCTGCAGTCAATTCCCACTAGGCTTCAAAGTCTGATTCTCTAGGAATTCCTCCTCCCGTTGCAGGACCCCCAGGTTGGGAAGCCTGACGTGGGGCTCAGAACCTTCACTCCAGTGGGTGGACTTCTGTGGTATAAGTGTTCGCCAGTCTGTGAGTCACCCACCCAGCAGTGATGGGATTTGATTTTACTCTGATTGCGCCCCTCCTACCATCTCCCTGTGGCTTCTCCTCTGTCCTTGGACGTGGGGTATCCTCCTTGGTGAAGTCCAGGGTCTTCCTGTCAGTGATTGTCCAGCGGCCAGTTGTGATTCTGGTGCTCTCGCAAGAGGGAGTGAGAGCACGTCCTTCTACTCCGCCATCTTGGTTAATGCTCTGTTTGTTGACATTTTGCTGATGGTCATTCTGACTGCTGTGAGGTGATACCTTTGTGTAGATTGGATTTGCTTGCGTCTCATAATTCCTGATGTTTTGCGTTTATCAATGTTCTTTTCGTTTTTTTTTAAGATGGAGCTAAAGTTACAGCTTCAGATTGCCTTCTTGAAAAATTTGCCACGTTTGGATTTTTTTGGCCATTCCCTACCCCAGGACATTTTTTGAGGGCATGAATCATTTACAGCCCTGCAGTCCTTGTGAATATTAGTGACCATTAGCAGTAGATTTAAAGCTGGTGTTTGAGGAAACGGCCTTAGGGTGGCAGCATTTCTACGTTGCCAACTCTGCTTGCTAGGGAAACAGAACCTTGCGGCAAGTTGTGCTTTTAGGTTGCAGATTAGAGTGGAATGTGCCAGGACAAACCCCCATAAGTTTTAGCCTCCGTAATTCTTGTCTGTGTCTTTAAGTTGTAGTTTTTATCAGAGCAAATTTGATTGAAAAATGTCTTTTTCTCTAGGTGTACAGAATCTTGTTCATTTACACATACACATATATCTATTGATCTTTGGGTCCTTTTCCATGTAGGTTGTTACAGAGTGTTGAGTAGACCACTTTTGGTATTCCATAGGTCTTTGGGGATTATATATTTTCTATGTATTAATATATGTGTGTTAACCCCAATATCCTAATTTATCCATTCCTCACACCTTTTCTTTGGCTTAACCATAAGTTTGTCTTCTCAATCTGAGATTGCCTTTCTCTAGGAAATATGTTCATTTTTATGAATTTTCAGATAACATAAGGGACATCATAGGGCATTTGTCTTTCGCATTCTGACTTACTTCACGTTGTGTGATTATCTCTAGGCTCATCTGTGGTGCTGCATATGCCATTCTTTTATTTTTTGTGTGACTGATATTCCAGTCTGTCCATATACCACTTCTTCTTTGTCCATTCATCTGATTATGGACCTTTTCTTTTTTGCTTCCATGTCTTGGCTATTTCAATATTGCTGCAGTGCACATTTGCCTGCCTCTGTCTTTCCGATTCTGGTGGTCTTAGGTTATAGGCCCAAAAGGTGCCCTGCCGCATCATATGGTAGCTCAATTTTTACCTTTTAAAGCAGCTCCATTCTGTTTTCGTTAGTGCTGTTACCACTTTACGTTCCACCAGCAGCTAGAAGGTACAGAGTTCTCTAAAAGCCCTTCAGCCTTTATAGTTTGTAGTCTTTTTGCTGATGGTCATTTGACTGGTGTGAGCTGAAACCTTTTTGGAAGTTGGATTTGCATGTGGCTAATAATTCCTTATACTGAGCTTTAGGCATGTCCTTTTTTATTTAAAGAGTGACTACAACGTCCCTCTTCATATTGACTTCTTGAAACATTTGTCATGTGTTGAATTGTCTTGCCTATTCCCTACCCCAGGGCATTTTTTGAGGACAGGTGTCATTTACAGCCCTGCAGTCCTTGTGACTATTAAGCAACCATTAGTACTTGGTGTAAAGCTGCTGTTGTGGGAAACAGCTACAAGGCGGCAGCATTATTACGTTCTCAACTCTTGTTACTGGGGCAACAGAGTCTTCCTGGAGGTAGTGTTCCAAGGTTGTAAATTACACTGGCATGTGCTGGGACAAGCCCCCAGAAGTTTATGTCTCCTTACTTATGTTTGTTTTTGAAATTTAATTTCTATTTCTTATCGGAGTAAATTTGATTAGAGTGTTTTGATTGTCTGGCTGGTACAGAATCTGCTCAATGATTCATACGCATGTCTGTTCATCTTCGGATCCTGTTACCATGTATGTTATTACAGAATGTTGAGTAGACCTCCCTTGGTATTTGGTAGGTGTTTTTGTCATTATGTATTTTATATGTATTGGTGACTATCTAATTCATATAGTTTATATACATTTAACGTACATTAGTATATGTATGTTAGCCCCATAGTCCTAATTTATCCATCCTCCCACCTTTCATTTTGGCTAACCATTAGTTTGTTTGATAAGTCTGTGAGTGTCTTTCTCTGTGGAAATATGTTCATTGGTAGCAATCGTAGAATAACATGTATACCTGATATCATAGGATATTGGTCATTCCCTCTTGACTTACTTAACCTAATATGATGATTTCTAGGCTCCTCTGTAGTCCTGAAAATGGCATTGTTCATTTTTTTCCCTAGGCTACTATTCCATTCTGTCCATATACCACTTTTTCTTTGTCCATTCATCTGTTTATGGACCTTTTTTTGGCTTCCATGTCTTGGCTATTTCAATATTGCTGCAGTGCACATTTGCCTGTCTCTGTCTTTCCGATTCTGGTGGTCTTAGCTTATAGGCCCAAAAGGTGCCCTGCCACATCATATGGTAGCTCAATTTTTACCTTTTAAAGCAGCTCCATTCTGTTTTCGTCAGTGCTGTTACCACTTTACGTTCCACCAGCAGCTAGAAGGTACAGAGTTCTCTAAAAGCCCTTCAGCCTTTATAGTTTGTAGACTTTTTGCTGATGGTCATTTGACTGGTGTGAGCTGAAACCTTTTTCACGTTAGATTTGCATGTGGCTAATAATTCCTTATACTGAGCTTTAGGCATGTCCTTTTTTTTTAAAGACGGACTACAACTTCCCTCTTCATATTGACTTCTTGAAACATTTGTCATGTGTAGAATTTTCTTGCCTATTCCCTACCCCAGGGCATTTTTTGAGGACAGGTGTCATTTATAGCCCTGCAGTCCTTGTGACTCTTAAGCAACCATTAGCACTTGGTTTAAAGCTGCTGTTATGGGAAACAGCCACAAGGCAGCAGCATTATTACGTTCTCCACTCTTGTTGCTAGTGCAAAAGAGTCTTCCTGGAGGTAGTGTTCCAAGGTTGTAAATTAGAGTGGGATGTGCTGAGACAAGCCCCCAGAAGTTTATGTCACCTTACTTATGTTTGTTTTTTTAAATTTAATTTCTATTTCTTATCGGAGTAAATTTGATTAGAGTGTTGTGGTTTTCTGGCTGTACAGAATCTGCTCAATGATTCCTACATATGTCTGTTCATCTTCGGATTCTGTTACCTTGTGTGTATGTTATTACAGAATGTTGCGTAGACCTCCCTTGGTATTTGGTAGGTGTTCTGTCATTCTATATTTTATATGTATTGGTGACTATATAATTCATATAGTTTATATGTTATATGTTTATATACATTTAACATACATTAGTATATCTGTGTTAGCCCCATAGTCCTAATTTATCCATCCTCCCACCTTTCATTTTGGCTAACCATTAGTTTGTTTGATAAGTCCGTGAGTGTCTTTTTCTGTGGAAATATGTTCATTGGTAGCAATCTTAGGATAACATGTATACATGGTATCATAGGATATTTGTCATTCCCTCTTGACGACTTACTTAACCTAATATGATTATTTCTAGGCTCATCTGTAGTCCTGAAGACGGCATTGTTCATCTTTTTCCCGAGGCTACTATTCCATTTGGTATGTGTACCACTTCTTCTTTGTCCATTTATCTGTTGATGGACATTTTGTTTGCTTCCATGTCTTGGCTGTTGTAAATACTGCTGCATTACACGGTTTTCCATCCCGTGCCTTTTTGATTCTGGCTTTCACAGGTGACAGGCCCAATAGTGGGCCTTCCAGATCATATGGTGACTCAATTTTTACCTTTAAACGCACTGCCGTCCTGTTCCTATTATTTGGCCGTTACCAGTTTACATCCCACTCAGACCGAGAGGTTACGCTTTTCTCCACAACTTCTTCAGCACCTATTGTTTGTTGACATTGTTTTTCACACACACACAGTGTATTTTATTTTTACAAGAGATAAATAGACTGACACGAAGCGTTGTACATGGATGACCACAACAAAAGCAACAACGATTGCAATGACCAAACCTGAAACACACTCATACTATGTCATAATATTGACATTCAGTCCAGTAATCCTCCACTGTAACAGCTCCTTTACTTTGCAGTGAAAATTGATGTGTATATTCTTTGCCTCTGAGTCCTTGTGGGATTTTTTTTTAAATTCAGACAGAAAGTCACAAAAATTATACTCCTCCTCATCAGTTCACTCAGTCCCATGTAATTAAATTTTTTTTTTTCATCTTGATCTTTTGTTAGCACTTTTTTGAGTTCATCAGTTTTTCATGAGAGTGCTGAAAATGCTTATTCATTCAGTTCAGCAGTACAGTCAGTTACCAGAACCCTGTACTTGTCAGAGTCTTTGCCATGAATTTCTTGAAGGTGAAACCCTTTACTAGGAACATATTTGCCAAAGCATCAGAGTACACCCAGAACTGTCTGTAAATGAGAAAAGACTTAAAAACGACCACAGTTAAAGATTTGATGAAAGTTCATAATAATGCAGTTGACAAGAAAATTAGTTATTTCTGAGATATACATTTTAAAGTAATAACTAGGATTATTACTTATAACATTATAGCAGAACATATAAGATTTTTAGAAATTTCATGTAATGTCTGAAACATTTATATTAACATATTTCCATACATATTTCCATACAAATACACATATAAGATTCTTAGAAATTTCATGTAATGTCTGAAACATTTATATTAACATATTTCCATACAAATAACCCAATGAAAGTTTAATATTAGTTGTTTTGTTTGTTTGTTTTTTTATACTGCAGGTTCTTATTAGGCATCAATTTTATACACATCAGTGTATACATGTCAATCCCAATCGCCCAATTCAGCACACCGCCATCCCCACCCCACCGCAGTTTTCCCCCCTTGGTGTCCATATGTCCATTCTCTACATCTGTGTCTCAACTTCTGCCCTGCAAACCGGCTCATCTGTACCATTTTTCTAGGTTCCACATACATGCATTGATATACGATATTTGTTTTTCTCTTTCTGACTTACTTCACTCTGTATGACAGTCTCTAGAGCCATCCACTTCTCAACAAATGACTCAATTTCGTTCCTTTTTATGGCTGAGTAATATTCCATTGTATATATGTACCACAACTTCTTTATCCATTCGTCTGTTGATGGGCATTTAGGTTGCTTCCATGACCTGGCTATTGTAAATAGTGCTGCAATGAACATTCGGGTGCATGTGTCTTTTTGAATTACGGTTTTCTCTGGGTATATGCTCAGTAGTGGGATTGCTGGGTCATATGGTAATTCTATTTTTAGTTTTTTTAAGGGACCTCCGTGTTGTTCTCCATAGTGGCTGTACCAATTTACATTCCCACCAACAGTGCAAGAGGGTTCCCTTTTCTCCACACCCTCTCCAGCATTTGTTGTTTGTAGATTTTCTGATGATGCCCATTCTAACAGGAGTGAGGTGATACCTCATTGTAGTTTTGATTGGCATTTCTCTAATAATTAGCGATGTTGAGCATCTTTTCATGTGCTTCGTGGCCGTCTGTATGTCTTCTTTGGAGAAATGTCTATTTAGGTCTTCTGCCCATTTTTGGATTGGGGTGTTTGTTTCTTTAATATTGAGCTGAATGAGCTGTTTATATATTTTGGAGATTAATCCTTTGTCCGTTGATTCGTTTGCAAATATTTTCTCCCATTCCGAGGGTTGTCTCTTCGTCTTGTTTACGGTTTCGTTTGCTGTGCAAAAGCTTTGAAGTTTCATTAGGTCCCATTTGTTTATTTTTGTTTTTATTTCCATTACTCTAGGAGGTGGATCAAAACAGATCTTGCTGTGATTTATGTCAAAGAGTGTTCTTCCTGTGTTTTCCTCTAAGAGTTTTATAGTGTCCAGTCTTATATTTAGGTCTCTAATCCATTTTGAGTTTATTTTTGTGTATGGTGTTAGGGAGTATTCTAATTTCATTCTTTTACATGGAGCTGTCCAGTTTTCCCAGCACCACTTATTGAAGAGACTGTCTTTTCTCCATTGTATATCTTTGCCTCCTTTGTCATAGATTAGTTGACCATAGGTGCGTGGGTTAGTCTCTGGGCTTTTCTATCTTGTTCCATTGATCTGTGTTTCTGTTTTTGTGCCAGTACCATATTGTCTTGATTACTGTAGCTTTGTAGTATAGTCTGAAGTCAGGGAGTCTGATTCCTCCAGCTCCATTTTTTTTCCCTCCAGACTGCTTTGGCTATTCGGGGTCTTTTGTGACTCCATACAAATTTTAAGATGATTTGTTCTAGCTCCGTAAAAAATGCCATTGGTAATTTGATAGGGATTGCATTGAATCTGTATATTGCTTTGGGTAGTATACTCATTTTCACAATGTTGATTCTTCCAATCCAAGAACATGGTATATCTCTCCATCTGTTGGTATCATCTTTAATTTCTTTCATCAGTGTCTTATCGTTTTCTGCATACAGGTCTTTTGTCTCCCTAGGTAGGTTTATTCCTAGGTATTTCATTCTTTTTGTTGCACTGGTAAATGGGAGTGTTTCCATAATTTCTCTTTCAGATTGTTCATCATTCGTGTATAGGAATGCAAGAGATTTCTGTGCATTCATTTTGTATCCTGCAACTTTACCATATTCATTCATTAGCTCTAGCAGTTTTCTGGTGGCAGTTTTAGGATTCTCTATGTATAGTATCACGTCGTCCGCAAACAGTGACAGTTGTACTTCTTCTTTTCCCATTTGTATTCCTTTTATTTCTTTTTCTTCTCTGATTGCCGTGGCTAGGACTTCCAGAACTATGTTGAATAATAGTGGTGAGAGTGGACCTCCTTGTCTCGTTCCTGATCTTAGAGGAAATGCTTTCAGTTTTTCACCATTGAGAATGATGTTTGCTGTGGGTTTGTCATATATGGCCTTTATTATGTGGAGGTAGGTTCCCTCTATGCCCACTTTCTGGAGAGTTTTTATCATAACTGGGTGTTGAATTTTGTCAAAAGCTTTTTCTGCATCTATTGAGATGATCATATGGTTTTTATTCTTCAGTTTGTTAATATGGTGTATCACATTGATTGATTTGCGTATATTGAAGAATCCTTGCATCCCTGGGATAAATGCCACTTGATCGTGGTGTATGATCCTTTTAATGTGTTGTTGGATTCTGTTTGCTAGTATTTTGTTGAGGATTTTTGCATCTGTATTCATCAGTGATATTGGTCTGTAATTTTCTTTTTTTGTAGTGTCTTTGTCTGGTTTTGGTATCAGGGTGATGGTGGCCTCATAGAATGAGTTTGGGAGGGTTCCTTCCAGAAGAGTTTGAGAAGGATAGGTGTTAGCTCTTCTCTAAATGTTTGACAGAATTCACCTGTGAAGCCATCTGGTCCTGGACTTTTGTTTGTTGGAAGATTTTTAATCACAGTTTCAATTTCATTACTTGTGATTGGTCTGTTCATATTTTCTGTTTCTTCCTGGTTCAGTCTTGGAAGGTTATGCCTTTCTAAAAATGTGTCCATTTCTTCCAGGTTGTCCATTTTATTGGCATAAAGTTGCTTGTAGTAGTCTCTTAGGATGCTTTGTATTTCTGCGGTGTCTGTTGTAACTTCTCCTTTTTCATTTCGGATTCTATTGATTTGAGTCCTCTCCCTCTTTCTCTTGATGAGTCTGGCTAATGGCTTATCAATTTTGTTTATCTTCTCAAAGAAGCAACTTTTAGTTTTATTGATCTTTGCTATTGTTTTCTTTGTCTCTATTTCATTTATTTCTGCTCTGATCTTTATGATTTCTTTCCTTCTGCTAACTTTGGGTTTTGTTTGTTCTTCTTTCTCTAGTTTCTTTAGGTGTAAGGTTAGATTGTTTACTTGAGATTTTTCTTGTTTCTTGAGACAGGCTTGTATAGCGATAAACTTCCCTCTTAGAACTGCTTTTGCTGCATCCCATAGGTTTTGGGTCGTCGTGTTTTCATTGTCATTTGTCTCTAGGTATTTTTTGATTGCCTCTCTGATTTTCTTCAGTGATCTCTTGGTTATTTAGTAACGTATCGTTTAGCCTCCATGTGTTTGTCTGTTTTACGTTTTTTTCCCCTGTAATTCATTTCTAATCTCATAGCGTTGTGGTCCGAAAAGATGCTTGATATGATTTCAATTTTCTTAAATTTACTGAGGCTTGATTTGTGACCCAAGATGTGATCTATCCTGGAGAATGTTCCGTGCGCACTTGAGAAGAACGTGTAATCTGCTGTTTTTGGATGGAATGTCCTATATATATCCATTAACTCTAACTGGTCTATTGTGTCATTTAAAGCTTCTGTTTCCTTATTCATTTTCATTTTGGATGATCTGTCCTTTGGTGTAAGTGAGGTGTTAAAGCCCCCCACTATTATTGTGTTACTGTCGATTTCCTCTTTTATAGCTGTTAGCAGTTGCCTTATGTATTGAGGTGCTCCTAGGTTGGGTGCATATATATTTATAATCGTTATATCTTCTTCTTGGATTGATCCCTTGATCATTATGTAGTGTCCTTCCTTGTCTCTTGCAACATTCTTTATTTTCAAGTCTATTTTATCTGATACGAGTATAGCTACTCTCCAGCTTTCTTTTGATTTCCATTTGCATGGAATATCTTTTCCCATCCCCTCACTTTCAGTCTGTATGTGTCCCTAGGTCTAAAGTGGGTCTCTTGTAGACAGCATATATATGGGTCTTGTTTTTGTATCCATTCAGCCAGTCTATGTCTTTTGGTTGGGGCATTTAATCCATTCACGTTTAAGGTAATTATCGATATGTATGTTCCTGTGACCATTTTCTTAATTGTTTTGGGTTTGTTTTTGTAGGTCCTTTTCTTCTCTTGTGTTTCCCACTTAGAGAAGTTCCTTTAGCATTTGTTGTAGAGCTGGTTTGGTGGTGCTGAATTCTCGTAGCTTTTGCTTGTCTGTAAAGCTTTTGATTTCTCCATCAAATCTACATGAGATCCTTGCCGGGTAGAGTAATCTCGGTTGTAGGTTCTTCCCTTTCATCACTTGAAGTATATCATGCCACTCCCTTCTGGCTTGTAGAGTTTCTGCTGAGAAATCAGCTGTTAACCTTATGGGAGTTCCCTTGTATGTTATTTGTCGTTTTTCCCTTGCTGCTTTCAATAATTTTTCTTTGTCTTTAATTTTTGCCACTTTGATTACTATGTGTCTCGGTGTGTTTCTCCTTGGGTTGATCCTGTATGGGACTCTCTGCGCTTGCTGGACTTGGGTGGCTATTTCCTTTCCCATGTTAGGGAAGTTTTCGACTATAATCTCTTCAGATATTTTCTCTGGTCCTTTCTCTCTCTCTTCTCCTTCTGGGACCCCTATAATGCGAATGTTGTTGCGTTTAATGTTGTCCCAGAGGTCTCTTAGGCTGTCTTCTTTTCTTTTCATTCTTTTTTCTTTATTCTGTTCCGCAGCAGTGAATTCCACCATTCTGTCTTCCAGGTCACTTATCCGTTCTTCTGCCTCAGTTATTCTGCTATTGATTCCTTCTAGTGTAGTTTTCATTTCAGTTATTGTATTGGTCATCTCTGTTTGTTTGTTCTTTAATTCTTCTAGGTCTTTGTTAATCATTTCTTGCATCTTCTCAATCTTTGCCTCCATTCTTATTCCGAGGTCCTGGATCATCTTCACTATCATTATTCTGAATTCTTTTTCTGGAAGGTTGCCTATCTCCACTTCATTTAGTTGTTTTTCTGGGGTTTTTTCTTGTTCCTTCATCTGGTACATAGCCCTCTGCCTTTTCATCTTGTCTATCTTTCTGTAACTGTGGTTTTTGGTCCACAGGCTGCAGGATTGTAGTTTTTCTTGCTTCTGCTGTCTGCCCTCTGGTGGTTGAGGCTATCTAAGAGGCTTGATGGGAGGCTCTGGTGGTGGGTAGAGCTGACTGTTGCTGTGGCGGTCAGAGCTCAGTAAAACTTTAATCCACTTGACTGTTGATGGGTGGGCCTGGGTCCCCTCCCTGTTGGTTGTTTTGCCTGAGGCAACCCAACACTGGAGCCTACCTGGGCTCTTTGGTGGGGTTAATGGCAGACTCTGGGAGGGCTCACGCCAAGGAGCACTTCCCAGAACCTCCGCTGCCAGTGTCCTTGTCCCCAAGGTGAAACAGAGCCACCCCCCGCCTCTGCAGGAGACCCCCCCCAACACCAGCAGGTAGGTCTGGTTCAGTCTCCCCCAGGGTCACTGCTCCTTCCCCTGGGTCCCGATGCGCACACTACTTTGTGTGTGCCCTCCAAGAGTGGGGTCTCTGTTTCCCCCAGTCCTGTAGAAGTCCTGCAGTCAATTCCCACTAGGCTTCAAAGTCTGATTCTCTAGGAATTCCTCCTCCCGTTGCAGGACCCCCAGGTTGGGAAGCCTGACGTGGGGCTCAGAACCTTCACTCCAGTGGGTGGACTTCTGTGGTATAAGTGTTCGCCAGTCTGTGAGTCACCCACCCAGCAGTGATGGGATTTGATTTTACTCTGATTGCGCCCCTCCTACCATCTCCCTGTGGCTTCTCCTCTGTCCTTGGACGTGGGGTATCCTCCTTGGTGAAGTCCAGGGTCTTCCTGTCAGTGATTGTCCAGCGGCCAGTTGTGATTCTGGTGCTCTCGCAAGAGGGAGTGAGAGGACGTCCTTCTACTCCGCCATCTTGGTTAATGCTCTGTTTGTTGACATTTTGCTGATGGTCATTCTGACTGCTGTGAGGTGATACCTTTGTGTAGATTGGATTTGCTTGCGTCTCATAATTCCTGATGTTTTGCGTTTATCAATGTTCTTTTCGTTTTTTTTTTAAGATGGAGCTAAAGTTACAGCTTCAGATTGCCTTCTTGAAAAATTTGCCACGTTTGGATTTTTTTGGCCATTCCCTACCCCAGGACATTTTTTGAGGGCATGAATCATTTACAGCCCTGCAGTCCTTGTGAATATTAGTGACCATTAGCAGTAGATTTAAAGCTGGTGTTTGAGGAAACGGCCTTAGGGTGGCAGCATTTCTACGTTGCCAACTCTGCTTGCTAGGGAAACAGAACCTTGCGGCAAGTTGTGCTTTTAGGTTGCAGATTAGAGTGGAATGTGCCAGGACAAACCCCCATAAGTTTTAGCCTCCGTAATTCTTGTCTGTGTCTTTAAGTTGTAGTTTTTATCAGAGCAAATTTGATTGAAAAATGTCTTTTTCTCTAGGTGTACAGAATCTTGTTCATTTACACATACACATATATCTATTGATCTTTGGGTCCTTTTCCATGTAGGTTGTTACAGAGTGTTGAGTAGACCACTTTTGGTATTCCATAGGTCTTTGGGGATTATATATTTTCTATGTATTAATATATGTGTGTTAACCCCAATATCCTAATTTATCCATTCCTCACACCTTTTCTTTGGCTTAACCATAAGTTTGTCTTCTCAATCTGAGATTGCCTTTCTCTAGGAAATATGTTCATTTTTATGAATTTTCAGATAACATAAGGGACATCATAGGGCATTTGTCTTTCGCATTCTGACTTACTTCACGTTGTGTGATTATCTCTAGGCTCATCTGTGGTGCTGCATATGCCATTCTTTTATTTTTTGTGTGACTGATATTCCAGTCTGTCCATATACCACTTCTTCTTTGTCCATTCATCTGATTATGGACCTTTTCTTTTTTGCTTCCATGTCTTGGCTATTTCAATATTGCTGCAGTGCACATTTGCCTGCCTCTGTCTTTCCGATTCTGGTGGTCTTAGGTTATAGGCCCAAAAGGTGCCCTGCCGCATCATATGGTAGCTCAATTTTTACCTTTTAAAGCAGCTCCATTCTGTTTTCGTTAGTGCTGTTACCACTTTACGTTCCACCAGCAGCTAGAAGGTACAGAGTTCTCTAAAAGCCCTTCAGCCTTTATAGTTTGTAGTCTTTTTGCTGATGGTCATTTGACTGGTGTGAGCTGAAACCTTTTTGGAAGTTGGATTTGCATGTGGCTAATAATTCCTTATACTGAGCTTTAGGCATGTCCTTTTTTATTTAAAGAGTGACTACAACTTCCCTCTTCATATTGACTTCTTGAAACATTTGTCATGTGTTGAATTGTCTTGCCTATTCCCTACCCCAGGGCATTTTTTGAGGACAGGTGTCATTTACAGCCCTGCAGTCCTTGTGACTATTAAGCAACCATTAGTACTTGGTGTAAAGCTGCTGTTGTGGGAAACAGCTACAAGGCGGCAGCATTATTACGTTCTCAACTCTTGTTACTGGGGCAACAGAGTCTTCCTGGAGGTAGTGTTCCAAGGTTGTAAATTACACTGGCATGTGCTGGGACAAGCCCCCAGAAGTTTATGTCTCCTTACTTATGTTTGTTTTTGAAATTTAATTTCTATTTCTTATCGGAGTAAATTTGATTAGAGTGTTTTGATTGTCTGGCTGGTACAGAATCTGCTCAATGATTCATACGCATGTCTGTTCATCTTCGGATCCTGTTACCATGTATGTTATTACAGAATGTTGAGTAGACCTCCCTTGGTATTTGGTAGGTGTTTTTGTCATTATGTATTTTATATGTATTGGTGACTATCTAATTCATATAGTTTATATACATTTAACGTACATTAGTATATGTATGTTAGCCCCATAGTCCTAATTTATCCATCCTCCCACCTTTCATTTTGGCTAACCATTAGTTTGTTTGATAAGTCTGTGAGTGTCTTTCTCTGTGGAAATATGTTCATTGGTAGCAATCGTAGAATAACATGTATACCTGATATCATAGGATATTGGTCATTCCCTCTTGACTTACTTAACCTAATATGATGATTTCTAGGCTCCTCTGTAGTCCTGAAAATGGCATTGTTCATTTTTTTCCCTAGGCTACTATTCCATTCTGTCCATATACCACTTTTTCTTTGTCCATTCATCTGTTTATGGACCTTTTTTTGGCTTCCATGTCTTGGCTATTTCAATATTGCTGCAGTGCACATTTGCCTGTCTCTGTCTTTCCGATTCTGGTGGTCTTAGCTTATAGGCCCAAAAGGTGCCCTGCCACATCATATGGTAGCTCAATTTTTACCTTTTAAAGCAGCTCCATTCTGTTTTCGTCAGTGCTGTTACCACTTTACGTTCCACCAGCAGCTAGAAGGTACAGAGTTCTCTAAAAGCCCTTCAGCCTTTATAGTTTGTAGACTTTTTGCTGATGGTCATTTGACTGGTGTGAGCTGAAACCTTTTTCACGTTAGATTTGCATGTGGCTAATAATTCCTTATACTGAGCTTTAGGCATGTCCTTTTTTTTTAAAGACGGACTACAACTTCCCTCTTCATATTGACTTCTTGAAACATTTGTCATGTGTAGAATTTTCTTGCCTATTCCCTACCCCAGGGCATTTTTTGAGGACAGGTGTCATTTATAGCCCTGCAGTCCTTGTGACTCTTAAGCAACCATTAGCACTTGGTTTAAAGCTGCTGTTATGGGAAACAGCCACAAGGCAGCAGCATTATTACGTTCTCCACTCTTGTTGCTAGTGCAAAAGAGTCTTCCTGGAGGTAGTGTTCCAAGGTTGTAAATTAGAGTGGGATGTGCTGAGACAAGCCCCCAGAAGTTTATGTCACCTTACTTATGTTTGTTTTTTTAAATTTAATTTCTATTTCTTATCGGAGTAAATTTGATTAGAGTGTTGTGGTTTTCTGGCTGTACAGAATCTGCTCAATGATTCCTACATATGTCTGTTCATCTTCGGATTCTGTTACCTTGTGTGTATGTTATTACAGAATGTTGCGTAGACCTCCCTTGGTATTTGGTAGGTGTTCTGTCATTCTATATTTTATATGTATTGGTGACTATATAATTCATATAGTTTATATGTTATATGTTTATATACATTTAACATACATTAGTATATCTGTGTTAGCCCCATAGTCCTAATTTATCCATCCTCCCACCTTTCATTTTGGCTAACCATTAGTTTGTTTGATAAGTCCGTGAGTGTCTTTTTCTGTGGAAATATGTTCATTGGTAGCAATCTTAGGATAACATGTATACATGGTATCATAGGATATTTGTCATTCCCTCTTGACGACTTACTTAACCTAATATGATTATTTCTAGGCTCATCTGTAGTCCTGAAGACGGCATTGTTCATCTTTTTCCCGAGGCTACTATTCCATTTGGTATGTGTACCACTTCTTCTTTGTCCATTTATCTGTTGATGGACATTTTGTTTGCTTCCATGTCTTGGCTGTTGTAAATACTGCTGCATTACACGGTTTTCCATCCCGTGCCTTTTTGATTCTGGCTTTCACAGGTGACAGGCCCAATAGTGGGCCTTCCAGATCATATGGTGACTCAATTTTTACCTTTAAACGCACTGCCGTCCTGTTCCTATTATTTGGCCGTTACCAGTTTACATCCCACTCAGACCGAGAGGTTACGCTTTTCTCCACAACTTCTTCAGCACCTATTGTTTGTTGACATTGTTTTTCACACACACACAGTGTATTTTATTTTTACAAGAGATAAATAGACTGACACGAAGCGTTGTACATGGATGACCACAACAAAAGCAACAACGATTGCAATGACCAAACCTGAAACACACTCATACTATGTCATAATATTGACATTCAGTCCAGTAATCCTCCACTGTAACAGCTCCTTTACTTTGCAGTGAAAATTGATGTGTATATTCTTTGCCTCTGAGTCCTTGTGGGATTTTTTTTTAAATTCAGACAGAAAGTCACAAAAATTATACTCCTCCTCATCAGTTCACTCAGTCCCATGTAATTAAATTTTTTTTTTTCATCTTGATCTTTTGTTAGCACTTTTTTGAGTTCATCAGTTTTTCATGAGAGTGCTGAAAATGCTTATTCATTCAGTTCAGCAGTACAGTCAGTTACCAGAACCCTGTACTTGTCAGAGTCTTTGCCATGAATTTCTTGAAGGTGAAACCCTTTACTAGGAACATATTTGCCAAAGCATCAGAGTACACCCAGAACTGTCTGTAAATGAGAAAAGACTTAAAAACGACCACAGTTAAAGATTTGATGAAAGTTCATAATAATGCAGTTGACAAGAAAATTAGTTATTTCTGAGATATACATTTTAAAGTAATAACTAGGATTATTACTTATAACATTATAGCAGAACATATAAGATTTTTAGAAATTTCATGTAATGTCTGAAACATTTATATTAACATATTTCCATACATATTTCCATACAAATACACATATAAGATTCTTAGAAATTTCATGTAATGTCTGAAACATTTATATTAACATATTTCCATACAAATAACCCAATGAAAGTTTAATATTAGTTGTTTTGTTTGTTTGTTTTTTTATACTGCAGGTTCTTATTAGGCATCAATTTTATACACATCAGTGTATACATGTCAATCCCAATCGCCCAATTCAGCACACCGCCATCCCCACCCCACCGCAGTTTTCCCCCCTTGGTGTCCATATGTCCATTCTCTACATCTGTGTCTCAACTTCTGCCCTGCAAACCGGCTCATCTGTACCATTTTTCTAGGTTCCACATACATGCATTGATATACGATATTTGTTTTTCTCTTTCTGACTTACTTCACTCTGTATGACAGTCTCTAGAGCCATCCACTTCTCAACAAATGACTCAATTTCGTTCCTTTTTATGGCTGAGTAATATTCCATTGTATATATGTACCACAACTTCTTTATCCATTCGTCTGTTGATGGGCATTTAGGTTGCTTCCATGACCTGGCTATTGTAAATAGTGCTGCAATGAACATTCGGGTGCATGTGTCTTTTTGAATTACGGTTTTCTCTGGGTATATGCTCAGTAGTGGGATTGCTGGGTCATATGGTAATTCTATTTTTAGTTTTTTTAAGGGACCTCCGTGTTGTTCTCCATAGTGGCTGTACCAATTTACATTCCCACCAACAGTGCAAGAGGGTTCCCTTTTCTCCACACCCTCTCCAGCATTTGTTGTTTGTAGATTTTCTGATGATGCCCATTCTAACAGGAGTGAGGTGATACCTCATTGTAGTTTTGATTGGCATTTCTCTAATAATTAGCGATGTTGAGCATCTTTTCATGTGCTTCGTGGCCGTCTGTATGTCTTCTTTGGAGAAATGTCTATTTAGGTCTTCTGCCCATTTTTGGATTGGGGTGTTTGTTTCTTTAATATTGAGCTGAATGAGCTGTTTATATATTTTGGAGATTAATCCTTTGTCCGTTGATTCGTTTGCAAATATTTTCTCCCATTCCGAGGGTTGTCTCTTCGTCTTGTTTACGGTTTCGTTTGCTGTGCAAAAGCTTTGAAGTTTCATTAGGTCCCATTTGTTTATTTTTGTTTTTATTTCCATTACTCTAGGAGGTGGATCAAAACAGATCTTGCTGTGATTTATGTCAAAGAGTGTTCTTCCTGTGTTTTCCTCTAAGAGTTTTATAGTGTCCAGTCTTATATTTAGGTCTCTAATCCATTTTGAGTTTATTTTTGTGTATGGTGTTAGGGAGTATTCTAATTTCATTCTTTTACATGGAGCTGTCCAGTTTTCCCAGCACCACTTATTGAAGAGACTGTCTTTTCTCCATTGTATATCTTTGCCTCCTTTGTCATAGATTAGTTGACCATAGGTGCGTGGGTTAGTCTCTGGGCTTTTCTATCTTGTTCCATTGATCTGTGTTTCTGTTTTTGTGCCAGTACCATATTGTCTTGATTACTGTAGCTTTGTAGTATAGTCTGAAGTCAGGGAGTCTGATTCCTCCAGCTCCATTTTTTTTCCCTCCAGACTGCTTTGGCTATTCGGGGTCTTTTGTGACTCCATACAAATTTTAAGATGATTTGTTCTAGCTCCGTAAAAAATGCCATTGGTAATTTGATAGGGATTGCATTGAATCTGTATATTGCTTTGGGTAGTATACTCATTTTCACAATGTTGATTCTTCCAATCCAAGAACATGGTATATCTCTCCATCTGTTGGTATCATCTTTAATTTCTTTCATCAGTGTCTTATCGTTTTCTGCATACAGGTCTTTTGTCTCCCTAGGTAGGTTTATTCCTAGGTATTTCATTCTTTTTGTTGCACTGGTAAATGGGAGTGTTTCCATAATTTCTCTTTCAGATTGTTCATCATTCGTGTATAGGAATGCAAGAGATTTCTGTGCATTCATTTTGTATCCTGCAACTTTACCATATTCATTCATTAGCTCTAGCAGTTTTCTGGTGGCAGTTTTAGGATTCTCTATGTATAGTATCACGTCGTCCGCAAACAGTGACAGTTGTACTTCTTCTTTTCCCATTTGTATTCCTTTTATTTCTTTTTCTTCTCTGATTGCCGTGGCTAGGACTTCCAGAACTATGTTGAATAATAGTGGTGAGAGTGGACCTCCTTGTCTCGTTCCTGATCTTAGAGGAAATGCTTTCAGTTTTTCACCATTGAGAATGATGTTTGCTGTGGGTTTGTCATATATGGCCTTTATTATGTGGAGGTAGGTTCCCTCTATGCCCACTTTCTGGAGAGTTTTTATCATAACTGGGTGTTGAATTTTGTCAAAAGCTTTTTCTGCATCTATTGAGATGATCATATGGTTTTTATTCTTCAGTTTGTTAATATGGTGTATCACATTGATTGATTTGCGTATATTGAAGAATCCTTGCATCCCTGGGATAAATGCCACTTGATCGTGGTGTATGATCCTTTTAATGTGTTGTTGGATTCTGTTTGCTAGTATTTTGTTGAGGATTTTTGCATCTGTATTCATCAGTGATATTGGTCTGTAATTTTCTTTTTTTGTAGTGTCTTTGTCTGGTTTTGGTATCAGGGTGATGGTGGCCTCATAGAATGAGTTTGGGAGGGTTCCTTCCAGAAGAGTTTGAGAAGGATAGGTGTTAGCTCTTCTCTAAATGTTTGACAGAATTCACCTGTGAAGCCATCTGGTCCTGGACTTTTGTTTGTTGGAAGATTTTTAATCACAGTTTCAATTTCATTACTTGTGATTGGTCTGTTCATATTTTCTGTTTCTTCCTGGTTCAGTCTTGGAAGGTTATGCCTTTCTAAAAATGTGTCCATTTCTTCCAGGTTGTCCATTTTATTGGCATAAAGTTGCTTGTAGTAGTCTCTTAGGATGCTTTGTATTTCTGCGGTGTCTGTTGTAACTTCTCCTTTTTCATTTCGGATTCTATTGATTTGAGTCCTCTCCCTCTTTCTCTTGATGAGTCTGGCTAATGGCTTATCAATTTTGTTTATCTTCTCAAAGAAGCAACTTTTAGTTTTATTGATCTTTGCTATTGTTTTCTTTGTCTCTATTTCATTTATTTCTGCTCTGATCTTTATGATTTCTTTCCTTCTGCTAACTTTGGGTTTTGTTTGTTCTTCTTTCTCTAGTTTCTTTAGGTGTAAGGTTAGATTGTTTACTTGAGATTTTTCTTGTTTCTTGAGACAGGCTTGTATAGCGATAAACTTCCCTCTTAGAACTGCTTTTGCTGCATCCCATAGGTTTTGGGTCGTCGTGTTTTCATTGTCATTTGTCTCTAGGTATTTTTTGATTGCCTCTCTGATTTTCTTCAGTGATCTCTTGGTTATTTAGTAACGTATCGTTTAGCCTCCATGTGTTTGTCTGTTTTACGTTTTTTTCCCCTGTAATTCATTTCTAATCTCATAGCGTTGTGGTCCGAAAAGATGCTTGATATGATTTCAATTTTCTTAAATTTACTGAGGCTTGATTTGTGACCCAAGATGTGATCTATCCTGGAGAATGTTCCGTGCGCACTTGAGAAGAACGTGTAATCTGCTGTTTTTGGATGGAATGTCCTATATATATCCATTAACTCTAACTGGTCTATTGTGTCATTTAAAGCTTCTGTTTCCTTATTCATTTTCATTTTGGATGATCTGTCCTTTGGTGTAAGTGAGGTGTTAAAGCCCCCCACTATTATTGTGTTACTGTCGATTTCCTCTTTTATAGCTGTTAGCAGTTGCCTTATGTATTGAGGTGCTCCTAGGTTGGGTGCATATATATTTATAATCGTTATATCTTCTTCTTGGATTGATCCCTTGATCATTATGTAGTGTCCTTCCTTGTCTCTTGCAACATTCTTTATTTTCAAGTCTATTTTATCTGATACGAGTATAGCTACTCTCCAGCTTTCTTTTGATTTCCATTTGCATGGAATATCTTTTCCCATCCCCTCACTTTCAGTCTGTATGTGTCCCTAGGTCTAAAGTGGGTCTCTTGTAGACAGCATATATATGGGTCTTGTTTTTGTATCCATTCAGCCAGTCTATGTCTTTTGGTTGGGGCATTTAATCCATTCACGTTTAAGGTAATTATCGATATGTATGTTCCTGTGACCATTTTCTTAATTGTTTTGGGTTTGTTTTTGTAGGTCCTTTTCTTCTCTTGTGTTTCCCACTTAGAGAAGTTCCTTTAGCATTTGTTGTAGAGCTGGTTTGGTGGTGCTGAATTCTCGTAGCTTTTGCTTGTCTGTAAAGCTTTTGATTTCTCCATCAAATCTACATGAGATCCTTGCCGGGTAGAGTAATCTCGGTTGTAGGTTCTTCCCTTTCATCACTTGAAGTATATCATGCCACTCCCTTCTGGCTTGTAGAGTTTCTGCTGAGAAATCAGCTGTTAACCTTATGGGAGTTCCCTTGTATGTTATTTGTCGTTTTTCCCTTGCTGCTTTCAATAATTTTTCTTTGTCTTTAATTTTTGCCACTTTGATTACTATGTGTCTCGGTGTGTTTCTCCTTGGGTTGATCCTGTATGGGACTCTCTGCGCTTGCTGGACTTGGGTGGCTATTTCCTTTCCCATGTTAGGGAAGTTTTCGACTATAATCTCTTCAGATATTTTCTCTGGTCCTTTCTCTCTCTCTTCTCCTTCTGGGACCCCTATAATGCGAATGTTGTTGCGTTTAATGTTGTCCCAGAGGTCTCTTAGGCTGTCTTCTTTTCTTTTCATTCTTTTTTCTTTATTCTGTTCCGCAGCAGTGAATTCCACCATTCTGTCTTCCAGGTCACTTATCCGTTCTTCTGCCTCAGTTATTCTGCTATTGATTCCTTCTAGTGTAGTTTTCATTTCAGTTATTGTATTGGTCATCTCTGTTTGTTTGTTCTTTAATTCTTCTAGGTCTTTGTTAATCATTTCTTGCATCTTCTCAATCTTTGCCTCCATTCTTATTCCGAGGTCCTGGATCATCTTCACTATCATTATTCTGAATTCTTTTTCTGGAAGGTTGCCTATCTCCACTTCATTTAGTTGTTTTTCTGGGGTTTTTTCTTGTTCCTTCATCTGGTACATAGCCCTCTGCCTTTTCATCTTGTCTATCTTTCTGTAACTGTGGTTTTTGGTCCACAGGCTGCAGGATTGTAGTTTTTCTTGCTTCTGCTGTCTGCCCTCTGGTGGTTGAGGCTATCTAAGAGGCTTGATGGGAGGCTCTGGTGGTGGGTAGAGCTGACTGTTGCTGTGGCGGTCAGAGCTCAGTAAAACTTTAATCCACTTGACTGTTGATGGGTGGGCCTGGGTCCCCTCCCTGTTGGTTGTTTTGCCTGAGGCAACCCAACACTGGAGCCTACCTGGGCTCTTTGGTGGGGTTAATGGCAGACTCTGGGAGGGCTCACGCCAAGGAGCACTTCCCAGAACCTCCGCTGCCAGTGTCCTTGTCCCCAAGGTGAAACAGAGCCACCCCCCGCCTCTGCAGGAGACCCCCCCCAACACCAGCAGGTAGGTCTGGTTCAGTCTCCCCCAGGGTCACTGCTCCTTCCCCTGGGTCCCGATGCGCACACTACTTTGTGTGTGCCCTCCAAGAGTGGGGTCTCTGTTTCCCCCAGTCCTGTAGAAGTCCTGCAGTCAATTCCCACTAGGCTTCAAAGTCTGATTCTCTAGGAATTCCTCCTCCCGTTGCAGGACCCCCAGGTTGGGAAGCCTGACGTGGGGCTCAGAACCTTCACTCCAGTGGGTGGACTTCTGTGGTATAAGTGTTCGCCAGTCTGTGAGTCACCCACCCAGCAGTGATGGGATTTGATTTTACTCTGATTGCGCCCCTCCTACCATCTCCCTGTGGCTTCTCCTCTGTCCTTGGACGTGGGGTATCCTCCTTGGTGAAGTCCAGGGTCTTCCTGTCAGTGATTGTCCAGCGGCCAGTTGTGATTCTGGTGCTCTCGCAAGAGGGAGTGAGAGCACGTCCTTCTACTCCGCCATCTTGGTTAATGCTCTGTTTGTTGACATTTTGCTGATGGTCATTCTGACTGCTGTGAGGTGATACCTTTGTGTAGATTGGATTTGCTTGCGTCTCATAATTCCTGATGTTTTGCGTTTATCAATGTTCTTTTCGTTTTTTTTTTAAGATGGAGCTAAAGTTACAGCTTCAGATTGCCTTCTTGAAAAATTTGCCACGTTTGGATTTTTTTGGCCATTCCCTACCCCAGGACATTTTTTGAGGGCATGAATCATTTACAGCCCTGCAGTCCTTGTGAATATTAGTGACCATTAGCAGTAGATTTAAAGCTGGTGTTTGAGGAAACGGCCTTAGGGTGGCAGCATTTCTACGTTGCCAACTCTGCTTGCTAGGGAAACAGAACCTTGCGGCAAGTTGTGCTTTTAGGTTGCAGATTAGAGTGGAATGTGCCAGGACAAACCCCCATAAGTTTTAGCCTCCGTAATTCTTGTCTGTGTCTTTAAGTTGTAGTTTTTATCAGAGCAAATTTGATTGAAAAATGTCTTTTTCTCTAGGTGTACAGAATCTTGTTCATTTACACATACACATATATCTATTGATCTTTGGGTCCTTTTCCATGTAGGTTGTTACAGAGTGTTGAGTAGACCACTTTTGGTATTCCATAGGTCTTTGGGGATTATATATTTTCTATGTATTAATATATGTGTGTTAACCCCAATATCCTAATTTATCCATTCCTCACACCTTTTCTTTGGCTTAACCATAAGTTTGTCTTCTCAATCTGAGATTGCCTTTCTCTAGGAAATATGTTCATTTTTATGAATTTTCAGATAACATAAGGGACATCATAGGGCATTTGTCTTTCGCATTCTGACTTACTTCACGTTGTGTGATTATCTCTAGGCTCATCTGTGGTGCTGCATATGCCATTCTTTTATTTTTTGTGTGACTGATATTCCAGTCTGTCCATATACCACTTCTTCTTTGTCCATTCATCTGATTATGGACCTTTTCTTTTTTGCTTCCATGTCTTGGCTATTTCAATATTGCTGCAGTGCACATTTGCCTGCCTCTGTCTTTCCGATTCTGGTGGTCTTAGGTTATAGGCCCAAAAGGTGCCCTGCCGCATCATATGGTAGCTCAATTTTTACCTTTTAAAGCAGCTCCATTCTGTTTTCGTTAGTGCTGTTACCACTTTACGTTCCACCAGCAGCTAGAAGGTACAGAGTTCTCTAAAAGCCCTTCAGCCTTTATAGTTTGTAGTCTTTTTGCTGATGGTCATTTGACTGGTGTGAGCTGAAACCTTTTTGGAAGTTGGATTTGCATGTGGCTAATAATTCCTTATACTGAGCTTTAGGCATGTCCTTTTTTATTTAAAGAGTGACTACAACTTCCCTCTTCATATTGACTTCTTGAAACATTTGTCATGTGTTGAATTGTCTTGCCTATTCCCTACCCCAGGGCATTTTTTGAGGACAGGTGTCATTTACAGCCCTGCAGTCCTTGTGACTATTAAGCAACCATTAGTACTTGGTGTAAAGCTGCTGTTGTGGGAAACAGCTACAAGGCGGCAGCATTATTACGTTCTCAACTCTTGTTACTGGGGCAACAGAGTCTTCCTGGAGGTAGTGTTCCAAGGTTGTAAATTACACTGGCATGTGCTGGGACAAGCCCCCAGAAGTTTATGTCTCCTTACTTATGTTTGTTTTTGAAATTTAATTTCTATTTCTTATCGGAGTAAATTTGATTAGAGTGTTTTGATTGTCTGGCTGGTACAGAATCTGCTCAATGATTCATACGCATGTCTGTTCATCTTCGGATCCTGTTACCATGTATGTTATTACAGAATGTTGAGTAGACCTCCCTTGGTATTTGGTAGGTGTTTTTGTCATTATGTATTTTATATGTATTGGTGACTATCTAATTCATATAGTTTATATACATTTAACGTACATTAGTATATGTATGTTAGCCCCATAGTCCTAATTTATCCATCCTCCCACCTTTCATTTTGGCTAACCATTAGTTTGTTTGATAAGTCTGTGAGTGTCTTTCTCTGTGGAAATATGTTCATTGGTAGCAATCGTAGAATAACATGTATACCTGATATCATAGGATATTGGTCATTCCCTCTTGACTTACTTAACCTAATATGATGATTTCTAGGCTCCTCTGTAGTCCTGAAAATGGCATTGTTCATTTTTTTCCCTAGGCTACTATTCCATTCTGTCCATATACCACTTTTTCTTTGTCCATTCATCTGTTTATGGACCTTTTTTTGGCTTCCATGTCTTGGCTATTTCAATATTGCTGCAGTGCACATTTGCCTGTCTCTGTCTTTCCGATTCTGGTGGTCTTAGCTTATAGGCCCAAAAGGTGCCCTGCCACATCATATGGTAGCTCAATTTTTACCTTTTAAAGCAGCTCCATTCTGTTTTCGTCAGTGCTGTTACCACTTTACGTTCCACCAGCAGCTAGAAGGTACAGAGTTCTCTAAAAGCCCTTCAGCCTTTATAGTTTGTAGACTTTTTGCTGATGGTCATTTGACTGGTGTGAGCTGAAACCTTTTTCACGTTAGATTTGCATGTGGCTAATAATTCCTTATACTGAGCTTTAGGCATGTCCTTTTTTTTTAAAGACGGACTACAACTTCCCTCTTCATATTGACTTCTTGAAACATTTGTCATGTGTAGAATTTTCTTGCCTATTCCCTACCCCAGGGCATTTTTTGAGGACAGGTGTCATTTATAGCCCTGCAGTCCTTGTGACTCTTAAGCAACCATTAGCACTTGGTTTAAAGCTGCTGTTATGGGAAACAGCCACAAGGCAGCAGCATTATTACGTTCTCCACTCTTGTTGCTAGTGCAAAAGAGTCTTCCTGGAGGTAGTGTTCCAAGGTTGTAAATTAGAGTGGGATGTGCTGAGACAAGCCCCCAGAAGTTTATGTCACCTTACTTATGTTTGTTTTTTTAAATTTAATTTCTATTTCTTATCGGAGTAAATTTGATTAGAGTGTTGTGGTTTTCTGGCTGTACAGAATCTGCTCAATGATTCCTACATATGTCTGTTCATCTTCGGATTCTGTTACCTTGTGTGTATGTTATTACAGAATGTTGCGTAGACCTCCCTTGGTATTTGGTAGGTGTTCTGTCATTCTATATTTTATATGTATTGGTGACTATATAATTCATATAGTTTATATGTTATATGTTTATATACATTTAACATACATTAGTATATCTGTGTTAGCCCCATAGTCCTAATTTATCCATCCTCCCACCTTTCATTTTGGCTAACCATTAGTTTGTTTGATAAGTCCGTGAGTGTCTTTTTCTGTGGAAATATGTTCATTGGTAGCAATCTTAGGATAACATGTATACATGGTATCATAGGATATTTGTCATTCCCTCTTGACGACTTACTTAACCTAATATGATTATTTCTAGGCTCATCTGTAGTCCTGAAGACGGCATTGTTCATCTTTTTCCCGAGGCTACTATTCCATTTGGTATGTGTACCACTTCTTCTTTGTCCATTTATCTGTTGATGGACATTTTGTTTGCTTCCATGTCTTGGCTGTTGTAAATACTGCTGCATTACACGGTTTTCCATCCCGTGCCTTTTTGATTCTGGCTTTCACAGGTGACAGGCCCAATAGTGGGCCTTCCAGATCATATGGTGACTCAATTTTTACCTTTAAACGCACTGCCGTCCTGTTCCTATTATTTGGCCGTTACCAGTTTACATCCCACTCAGACCGAGAGGTTACGCTTTTCTCCACAACTTCTTCAGCACCTATTGTTTGTTGACATTGTTTTTCACACACACACAGTGTATTTTATTTTTACAAGAGATAAATAGACTGACACGAAGCGTTGTACATGGATGACCACAACAAAAGCAACAACGATTGCAATGACCAAACCTGAAACACACTCATACTATGTCATAATATTGACATTCAGTCCAGTAATCCTCCACTGTAACAGCTCCTTTACTTTGCAGTGAAAATTGATGTGTATATTCTTTGCCTCTGAGTCCTTGTGGGATTTTTTTTTAAATTCAGACAGAAAGTCACAAAAATTATACTCCTCCTCATCAGTTCACTCAGTCCCATGTAATTAAATTTTTTTTTTCATCTTGATCTTTTGTTAGCACTTTTTTGAGTTCATCAGTTTTTCATGAGAGTGCTGAAAATGCTTATTCATTCAGTTCAGCAGTACAGTCAGTTACCAGAACCCTGTACTTGTCAGAGTCTTTGCCATGAATTTCTTGAAGGTGAAACCCTTTACTAGGAACATATTTGCCAAAGCATCAGAGTACACCCAGAACTGTCTGTAAATGAGAAAAGACTTAAAAACGACCACAGTTAAAGATTTGATGAAAGTTCATAATAATGCAGTTGACAAGAAAATTAGTTATTTCTGAGATATACATTTTAAAGTAATAACTAGGATTATTACTTATAACATTATAGCAGAACATATAAGATTTTTAGAAATTTCATGTAATGTCTGAAACATTTATATTAACATATTTCCATACATATTTCCATACAAATACACATATAAGATTCTTAGAAATTTCATGTAATGTCTGAAACATTTATATTAACATATTTCCATACAAATAACCCAATGAAAGTTTAATATTAGTTGTTTTGTTTGTTTGTTTTTTTATACTGCAGGTTCTTATTAGGCATCAATTTTATACACATCAGTGTATACATGTCAATCCCAATCGCCCAATTCAGCACACCGCCATCCCCACCCCACCGCAGTTTTCCCCCCTTGGTGTCCATATGTCCATTCTCTACATCTGTGTCTCAACTTCTGCCCTGCAAACCGGCTCATCTGTACCATTTTTCTAGGTTCCACATACATGCATTGATATACGATATTTGTTTTTCTCTTTCTGACTTACTTCACTCTGTATGACAGTCTCTAGAGCCATCCACTTCTCAACAAATGACTCAATTTCGTTCCTTTTTATGGCTGAGTAATATTCCATTGTATATATGTACCACAACTTCTTTATCCATTCGTCTGTTGATGGGCATTTAGGTTGCTTCCATGACCTGGCTATTGTAAATAGTGCTGCAATGAACATTCGGGTGCATGTGTCTTTTTGAATTACGGTTTTCTCTGGGTATATGCTCAGTAGTGGGATTGCTGGGTCATATGGTAATTCTATTTTTAGTTTTTTTAAGGGACCTCCGTGTTGTTCTCCATAGTGGCTGTATCAATTTACATTCCCACCAACAGTGCAAGAGGGTTCCCTTTTCTCCACACCCTCTCCAGCATTTGTTGTTTGTAGATTTTCTGATGATGCCCATTCTAACAGGAGTGAGGTGATACCTCATTGTAGTTTTGATTGGCATTTCTCTAATAATTAGCGATGTTGAGCATCTTTTCATGTGCTTCGTGGCCGTCTGTATGTCTTCTTTGGAGAAATGTCTATTTAGGTCTTCTGCCCATTTTTGGATTGGGGTGTTTGTTTCTTTAATATTGAGCTGAATGAGCTGTTTATATATTTTGGAGATTAATCCTTTGTCCGTTGATTCGTTTGCAAATATTTTCTCCCATTCCGAGGGTTGTCTCTTCGTCTTGTTTACGGTTTCGTTTGCTGTGCAAAAGCTTTGAAGTTTCATTAGGTCCCATTTGTTTATTTTTGTTTTTATTTCCATTACTCTAGGAGGTGGATCAAAACAGATCTTGCTGTGATTTATGTCAAAGAGTGTTCTTCCTGTGTTTTCCTCTAAGAGTTTTATAGTGTCCAGTCTTATATTTAGGTCTCTAATCCATTTTGAGTTTATTTTTGTGTATGGTGTTAGGGAGTATTCTAATTTCATTCTTTTACATGGAGCTGTCCAGTTTTCCCAGCACCACTTATTGAAGAGACTGTCTTTTCTCCATTGTATATCTTTGCCTCCTTTGTCATAGATTAGTTGACCATAGGTGCGTGGGTTAGTCTCTGGGCTTTTCTATCTTGTTCCATTGATCTGTGTTTCTGTTTTTGTGCCAGTACCATATTGTCTTGATTACTGTAGCTTTGTAGTATAGTCTGAAGTCAGGGAGTCTGATTCCTCCAGCTCCATTTTTTTTCCCTCCAGACTGCTTTGGCTATTCGGGGTCTTTTGTGACTCCATACAAAGTTTAAGATGATTTGTTCTAGCTCCGTAAAAAATGCCATTGGTAATTTGATAGGGATTGCATTGAATCTGTATATTGCTTTGGGTAGTATACTCATTTTCACAATGTTGATTCTTCCAATCCAAGAACATGGTATATCTCTCCATCTGTTGGTATCATCTTTAATTTCTTTCATCAGTGTCTTATCGTTTTCTGCATACAGGTCTTTTGTCTCCCTAGGTAGGTTTATTCCTAGGTATTTCATTCTTTTTGTTGCACTGGTAAATGGGAGTGTTTCCATAATTTCTCTTTCAGATTGTTCATCATTCGTGTATAGGAATGCAAGAGATTTCTGTGCATTCATTTTGTATCCTGCAACTTTACCATATTCATTCATTAGCTCTAGCAGTTTTCTGGTGGCAGTTTTAGGATTCTCTATGTATAGTATCACGTCGTCCGCAAACAGTGACAGTTGTACTTCTTCTTTTCCCATTTGTATTCCTTTTATTTCTTTTTCTTCTCTGATTGCCGTGGCTAGGACTTCCAGAACTATGTTGAATAATAGTGGTGAGAGTGGACCTCCTTGTCTCGTTCCTGATCTTAGAGGAAATGCTTTCAGTTTTTCACCATTGAGAATGATGTTTGCTGTGGGTTTGTCATATATGGCCTTTATTATGTGGAGGTAGGTTCCCTCTATGCCCACTTTCTGGAGAGTTTTTATCATAACTGGGTGTTGAATTTTGTCAAAAGCTTTTTCTGCATCTATTGAGATGATCATATGGTTTTTATTCTTCAGTTTGTTAATATGGTGTATCACATTGATTGATTTGCGTATATTGAAGAATCCTTGCATCCCTGGGATAAATGCCACTTGATCGTGGTGTATGATCCTTTTAATGTGTTGTTGGATTCTGTTTGCTAGTATTTTGTTGAGGATTTTTGCATCTGTATTCATCAGTGATATTGGTCTGTAATTTTCTTTTTTTGTAGTGTCTTTGTCTGGTTTTGGTATCAGGGTGATGGTGGCCTCATAGAATGAGTTTGGGAGGGTTCCTTCCAGAAGAGTTTGAGAAGGATAGGTGTTAGCTCTTCTCTAAATGTTTGACAGAATTCACCTGTGAAGCCATCTGGTCCTGGACTTTTGTTTGTTGGAAGATTTTTAATCACAGTTTCAATTTCATTACTTGTGATTGGTCTGTTCATATTTTCTGTTTCTTCCTGGTTCAGTCTTGGAAGGTTATGCCTTTCTAAAAATGTGTCCATTTCTTCCAGGTTGTCCATTTTATTGGCATAAAGTTGCTTGTAGTAGTCTCTTAGGATGCTTTGTATTTCTGCGGTGTCTGTTGTAACTTCTCCTTTTTCATTTCGGATTCTATTGATTTGAGTCCTCTCCCTCTTTCTCTTGATGAGTCTGGCTAATGGCTTATCAATTTTGTTTATCTTCTCAAAGAAGCAACTTTTAGTTTTATTGATCTTTGCTATTGTTTTCTTTGTCTCTATTTCATTTATTTCTGCTCTGATCTTTATGATTTCTTTCCTTCTGCTAACTTTGGGTTTTGTTTGTTCTTCTTTCTCTAGTTTCTTTAGGTGTAAGGTTAGATTGTTTACTTGAGATTTTTCTTGTTTCTTGAGACAGGCTTGTATAGCGATAAACTTCCCTCTTAGAACTGCTTTTGCTGCATCCCATAGGTTTTGGGTCGTCGTGTTTTCATTGTCATTTGTCTCTAGGTATTTTTTGATTGCCTCTCTGATTTTCTTCAGTGATCTCTTGGTTATTTAGTAACGTATCGTTTAGCCTCCATGTGTTTGTCTGTTTTACGTTTTTTTCCCCTGTAATTCATTTCTAATCTCATAGCGTTGTGGTCCGAAAAGATGCTTGATATGATTTCAATTTTCTTAAATTTACTGAGGCTTGATTTGTGACCCAAGATGTGATCTATCCTGGAGAATGTTCCGTGCGCACTTGAGAAGAACGTGTAATCTGCTGTTTTTGGATGGAATGTCCTATATATATCCATTAACTCTAACTGGTCTATTGTGTCATTTAAAGCTTCTGTTTCCTTATTCATTTTCATTTTGGATGATCTGTCCTTTGGTGTAAGTGAGGTGTTAAAGCCCCCCACTATTATTGTGTTACTGTCGATTTCCTCTTTTATAGCTGTTAGCAGTTGCCTTATGTATTGAGGTGCTCCTAGGTTGGGTGCATATATATTTATAATCGTTATATCTTCTTCTTGGATTGATCCCTTGATCATTATGTAGTGTCCTTCCTTGTCTCTTGCAACATTCTTTATTTTCAAGTCTATTTTATCTGATACGAGTATAGCTACTCTCCAGCTTTCTTTTGATTTCCATTTGCATGGAATATCTTTTCCCATCCCCTCACTTTCAGTCTGTATGTGTCCCTAGGTCTAAAGTGGGTCTCTTGTAGACAGCATATATATGGGTCTTGTTTTTGTATCCATTCAGCCAGTCTATGTCTTTTGGTTGGGGCATTTAATCCATTCACGTTTAAGGTAATTATCGATATGTATGTTCCTGTGACCATTTTCTTAATTGTTTTGGGTTTGTTTTTGTAGGTCCTTTTCTTCTCTTGTGTTTCCCACTTAGAGAAGTTCCTTTAGCATTTGTTGTAGAGCTGGTTTGGTGGTGCTGAATTCTCGTAGCTTTTGCTTGTCTGTAAAGCTTTTGATTTCTCCATCAAATCTACATGAGATCCTTGCCGGGTAGAGTAATCTCGGTTGTAGGTTCTTCCCTTTCATCACTTGAAGTATATCATGCCACTCCCTTCTGGCTTGTAGAGTTTCTGCTGAGAAATCAGCTGTTAACCTTATGGGAGTTCCCTTGTATGTTATTTGTCGTTTTTCCCTTGCTGCTTTCAATAATTTTTCTTTGTCTTTAATTTTTGCCACTTTGATTACTATGTGTCTCGGTGTGTTTCTCCTTGGGTTGATCCTGTATGGGACTCTCTGCGCTTGCTGGACTTGGGTGGCTATTTCCTTTCCCATGTTAGGGAAGTTTTCGACTATAATCTCTTCAGATATTTTCTCTGGTCCTTTCTCTCTCTCTTCTCCTTCTGGGACCCCTATAATGCGAATGTTGTTGCGTTTAATGTTGTCCCAGAGGTCTCTTAGGCTGTCTTCTTTTCTTTTCATTCTTTTTTCTTTATTCTGTTCCGCAGCAGTGAATTCCACCATTCTGTCTTCCAGGTCACTTATCCGTTCTTCTGCCTCAGTTATTCTGCTATTGATTCCTTCTAGTGTAGTTTTCATTTCAGTTATTGTATTGGTCATCTCTGTTTGTTTGTTCTTTAATTCTTCTAGGTCTTTGTTAATCATTTCTTGCATCTTCTCAATCTTTGCCTCCATTCTTATTCCGAGGTCCTGGATCATCTTCACTATCATTATTCTGAATTCTTTTTCTGGAAGGTTGCCTATCTCCACTTCATTTAGTTGTTTTTCTGGGGTTTTTTCTTGTTCCTTCATCTGGTACATAGCCCTCTGCCTTTTCATCTTGTCTATCTTTCTGTAACTGTGGTTTTTGGTCCACAGGCTGCAGGATTGTAGTTTTTCTTGCTTCTGCTGTCTGCCCTCTGGTGGTTGAGGCTATCTAAGAGGCTTGATGGGAGGCTCTGGTGGTGGGTAGAGCTGACTGTTGCTGTGGCGGTCAGAGCTCAGTAAAACTTTAATCCACTTGACTGTTGATGGGTGGGCCTGGGTCCCCTCCCTGTTGGTTGTTTTGCCTGAGGCAACCCAACACTGGAGCCTACCTGGGCTCTTTGGTGGGGTTAATGGCAGACTCTGGGAGGGCTCACGCCAAGGAGCACTTCCCAGAACCTCCGCTGCCAGTGTCCTTGTCCCCAAGGTGAAACAGAGCCACCCCCCGCCTCTGCAGGAGACCCCCCCCAACACCAGCAGGTAGGTCTGGTTCAGTCTCCCCCAGGGTCACTGCTCCTTCCCCTGGGTCCCGATGCGCACACTACTTTGTGTGTGCCCTCCAAGAGTGGGGTCTCTGTTTCCCCCAGTCCTGTAGAAGTCCTGCAGTCAATTCCCACTAGGCTTCAAAGTCTGATTCTCTAGGAATTCCTCCTCCCGTTGCAGGACCCCCAGGTTGGGAAGCCTGACGTGGGGCTCAGAACCTTCACTCCAGTGGGTGGACTTCTGTGGTATAAGTGTTCGCCAGTCTGTGAGTCACCCACCCAGCAGTGATGGGATTTGATTTTACTCTGATTGCGCCCCTCCTACCATCTCCCTGTGGCTTCTCCTCTGTCCTTGGACGTGGGGTATCCTCCTTGGTGAAGTCCAGGGTCTTCCTGTCAGTGATTGTCCAGCGGCCAGTTGTGATTCTGGTGCTCTCGCAAGAGGGAGTGAGAGCACGTCCTTCTACTCCGCCATCTTGGTTAATGCTCTGTTTGTTGACATTTTGCTGATGGTCATTCTGACTGCTGTGAGGTGATACCTTTGTGTAGATTGGATTTGCTTGCGTCTCATAATTCCTGATGTTTTGCGTTTATCAATGTTCTTTTCGTTTTTTTTTTAAGATGGAGCTAAAGTTACAGCCTCAGATTGCCTTCTTGAAAAATTTGCCACGTTTGGATTTTTTTGGCCATTCCCTACCCCAGGACATTTTTTGAGGGCATGAATCATTTACAGCCCTGCAGTCCTTGTGAATATTAGTGACCATTAGCAGTAGATTTAAAGCTGGTGTTTGAGGAAACGGCCTTAGGGTGGCAGCATTTCTACGTTGCCAACTCTGCTTGCTAGGGAAACAGAACCTTGCTGCAAGTTGTGCTTTTAGGTTGCAGATTAGAGTGGAATGTGCCAGGACAAACCCCCATAAGTTTTAGCCTCCGTAATTCTTGTCTGTGTCTTTAAGTTGTAGTTTTTATCAGAGCAAATTTGATTGAAAAATGTCTTTTTCTCTAGGTGTACAGAATCTTGTTCATTTACACATATACATATATCTATTGATCTTTGGGTCCTTTTCCATGTAGGTTGTTACAGAGTGTTGAGTAGACCACTTTTGGTATTCCATAGGTCTTTGGGGATTATATATTTTCTATGTATTAATATATGTGTGTTAACCCCAATATCCTAATTTATCCATTCCTCACACCTTTTCTTTGGCTTAACCATAAGTTTGTCTTCTCAATCTGAGATTGCCTTTCTCTAGGAAATATGTTCATTTTTATGAATTTTCAGATAACATAAGGGACATCATAGGGCATTTGTCTTTCGCATTCTGACTTACTTCACGTTGTGTGATTATCTCTAGGCTCATCTGTGGTGCTGCATATGCCATTCTTTTATTTTTTGTGTGACTGATATTCCAATCTGTCCATATACCACTTCTTCTTTGTCCATTCATCTGATTATGGACCTTTTCTTTTTTGCTTCCATGTCTTGGCTATTTCAATATTGCTGCAGTGCACATTTGCCTGCCTCTGTCTTTCCGATTCTGGTGGTCTTAGGTTATAGGCCCAAAAGGTGCCCTGCCGCATCATATGGTAGCTCAATTTTTACCTTTTAAAGCAGCTCCATTCTGTTTTTGTCAGTGCTGTTACCACTTTACGTTCCACCAGCAGCTAGAAGGTACAGAGTTCTCTAAAAGCCCTTCAGCCTTTATAGTTTGTAGACTTTTTGCTGATGGTCATTTGACTGGTGTGAGCTGAAACCTTTTTGGAAGTTGGATTTGCATGTGGCTAATAATTCCTTATACTGAGCTTTAGGCATGTCCTTTTTTATTTAAAGAGTGACTACAACGTCCCTCTTCATATTGACTTCTTGAAACATTTGTCATGTGTTGAATTGTCTTGCCTATTCCCTACCCCAGGGCATTTTTTGAGGACAGGTGTCATTTACAGCCCTGCAGTCCTTGTGACTATTAAGCAACCATTAGTACTTGGTGTAAAGCTGCTGTTGTGGGAAACAGCTACAAGGCGGCAGCATTATTACGTTCTCAACTCTTGTTACTGGGGCAACAGAGTCTTCCTGGAGGTAGTGTTCCAAGGTTGTAAATTACACTGGCATGTGCTGGGACAAGCCCCCAGAAGTTTATGTCTCCTTACTTATGTTTGTTTTTGAAATTTAATTTCTATTTCTTATCGGAGTAAATTTGATTAGAGTGTTTTGATTGTCTGGCTGGTACAGAATCTGCTCAATGATTCATACGCATGTCTGTTCATCTTCGGATCCTGTTACCATGTATGTTATTACAGAATGTTGAGTAGACCTCCCTTGGTATTTGGTAGGTGTTTTTGTCATTATGTATTTTATATGTATTGGTGACTATCTAATTCATATAGTTTATATACATTTAACGTACATTAGTATATGTATGTTAGCC
Organism: Balaenoptera acutorostrata; assembly: GCF_949987535.1. NCBI lineage: Eukaryota > Metazoa > Chordata > Mammalia > Artiodactyla > Balaenopteridae > Balaenoptera > Balaenoptera acutorostrata. The sequence goes on along the minus strand of NW_026646344.1, from coordinate 39,825 downwards.
CCATAGTCCTAATTTATCCATCCTCCCACCTTTCATTTTGGCTAACCATTAGTTTGTTTGATAAGTCTGTGAGTGTCTTTCTCTGTGGAAATATGTTCATTGGTAGCAATCGTAGAATAACATGTATACCTGATATCATAGGATATTGGTCATTCCCTCTTGACTTACTTAACCTAATATGATGATTTCTAGGCTCCTCTGTAGTCCTGAAAATGGCATTGTTCATTTTTTTCCCTAGGCTACTATTCCATTCTGTCCATATACCACTTTTTCTTTGTCCATTCATCTGTTTATGGACCTTTTTTTGGCTTCCATGTCTTGGCTATTTCAATATTGCTGCAGTGCACATTTGCCTGTCTCTGTCTTTCCGATTCTGGTGGTCTTAGCTTATAGGCCCAAAAGGTGCCCTGCCACATCATATGGTAGCTCAATTTTTACCTTTTAAAGCAGCTCCATTCTGTTTTCGTCAGTGCTGTTACCACTTTACGTTCCACCAGCAGCTAGAAGGTACAGAGTTCTCTAAAAGCCCTTCAGCCTTTATAGTTTGTAGACTTTTTGCTGATGGTCATTTGACTGGTGTGAGCTGAAACCTTTTTCACGTTAGATTTGCATGTGGCTAATAATTCCTTATACTGAGCTTTAGGCATGTCCTTTTTTTTTAAAGACGGACTACAACTTCCCTCTTCATATTGACTTCTTGAAACATTTGTCATGTGTAGAATTTTCTTGCCTATTCCCTACCCCAGGGCATTTTTTGAGGACAGGTGTCATTTATAGCCCTGCAGTCCTTGTGACTCTTAAGCAACCATTAGCACTTGGTTTAAAGCTGCTGTTATGGGAAACAGCCACAAGGCAGCAGCATTATTACGTTCTCCACTCTTGTTGCTAGTGCAAAAGAGTCTTCCTGGAGGTAGTGTTCCAAGGTTGTAAATTAGAGTGGGATGTGCTGAGACAAGCCCCCAGAAGTTTATGTCACCTTACTTATGTTTGTTTTTTTAAATTTAATTTCTATTTCTTATCGGAGTAAATTTGATTAGAGTGTTGTGGTTTTCTGGCTGTACAGAATCTGCTCAATGATTCCTACATATGTCTGTTCATCTTCGGATTCTGTTACCTTGTGTGTATGTTATTACAGAATGTTGCGTAGACCTCCCTTGGTATTTGGTAGGTGTTCTGTCATTCTATATTTTATATGTATTGGTGACTATATAATTCATATAGTTTATATGTTATATGTTTATATACATTTAACATACATTAGTATATCTGTGTTAGCCCCATAGTCCTAATTTATCCATCCTCCCACCTTTCATTTTGGCTAACCATTAGTTTGTTTGATAAGTCCGTGAGTGTCTTTTTCTGTGGAAATATGTTCATTGGTAGCAATCTTAGGATAACATGTATACATGGTATCATAGGATATTTGTCATTCCCTCTTGACGACTTACTTAACCTAATATGATTATTTCTAGGCTCATCTGTAGTCCTGAAGACGGCATTGTTCATCTTTTTCCCGAGGCTACTATTCCATTTGGTATGTGTACCACTTCTTCTTTGTCCATTTATCTGTTGATGGACATTTTGTTTGCTTCCATGTCTTGGCTGTTGTAAATACTGCTGCATTACACGGTTTTCCATCCCGTGCCTTTTTGATTCTGGCTTTCACAGGTGACAGGCCCAATAGTGGGCCTTCCAGATCATATGGTGACTCAATTTTTACCTTTAAACGCACTGCCGTCCTGTTCCTATTATTTGGCCGTTACCAGTTTACATCCCACTCAGACCGAGAGGTTACGCTTTTCTCCACAACTTCTTCAGCACCTATTGTTTGTTGACATTGTTTTTCACACACACACAGTGTATTTTATTTTTACAAGAGATAAATAGACTGACACGAAGCGTTGTACATGGATGACCACAACAAAAGCAACAACGATTGCAATGACCAAACCTGAAACACACTCATACTATGTCATAATATTGACATTCAGTCCAGTAATCCTCCACTGTAACAGCTCCTTTACTTTGCAGTGAAAATTGATGTGTATATTCTTTGCCTCTGAGTCCTTGTGGGATTTTTTTTTAAATTCAGACAGAAAGTCACAAAAATTATACTCCTCCTCATCAGTTCACTCAGTCCCATGTAATTAAATTTTTTTTTTCATCTTGATCTTTTGTTAGCACTTTTTTGAGTTCATCAGTTTTTCATGAGAGTGCTGAAAATGCTTATTCATTCAGTTCAGCAGTACAGTCAGTTACCAGAACCCTGTACTTGTCAGAGTCTTTGCCATGAATTTCTTGAAGGTGAAACCCTTTACTAGGAACATATTTGCCAAAGCATCAGAGTACACCCAGAACTGTCTGTAAATGAGAAAAGACTTAAAAACGACCACAGTTAAAGATTTGATGAAAGTTCATAATAATGCAGTTGACAAGAAAACTAGTTATTTCTGAGATATACATTTTAAAGTAATAACTAGGATTATTACTTATAACATTATAGCAGAACATATAAGATTTTTAGAAATTTCATGTAATGTCTGAAACATTTATATTAACATATTTCCATACATATTTCCATACAAATACACATATAAGATTCTTAGAAATTTCATGTAATGTCTGAAACATTTATATTAACATATTTCCATACAAATAACCCAATGAAAGTTTAATATTAGTTGTTTTGTTTGTTTGTTTTTTTATACTGCAGGTTCTTATTAGGCATCAATTTTATACACATCAGTGTATACATGTCAATCCCAATCGCCCAATTCAGCACACCGCCATCCCCACCCCACCGCAGTTTTCCCCCCTTGGTGTCCATATGTCCATTCTCTACATCTGTGTCTCAACTTCTGCCCTGCAAACCGGCTCATCTGTACCATTTTTCTAGGTTCCACATACATGCATTGATATACGATATTTGTTTTTCTCTTTCTGACTTACTTCACTCTGTATGACAGTCTCTAGAGCCATCCACTTCTCAACAAATGACTCAATTTCGTTCCTTTTTATGGCTGAGTAATATTCCATTGTATATATGTACCACAACTTCTTTATCCATTCGTCTGTTGATGGGCATTTAGGTTGCTTCCATGACCTGGCTATTGTAAATAGTGCTGCAATGAACATTCGGGTGCATGTGTCTTTTTGAATTACGGTTTTCTCTGGGTATATGCTCAGTAGTGGGATTGCTGGGTCATATGGTAATTCTATTTTTAGTTTTTTTAAGGGACCTCCGTGTTGTTCTCCATAGTGGCTGTATCAATTTACATTCCCACCAACAGTGCAAGAGGGTTCCCTTTTCTCCACACCCTCTCCAGCATTTGTTGTTTGTAGATTTTCTGATGATGCCCATTCTAACAGGAGTGAGGTGATACCTCATTGTAGTTTTGATTGGCATTTCTCTAATAATTAGCGATGTTGAGCATCTTTTCATGTGCTTCGTGGCCGTCTGTATGTCTTCTTTGGAGAAATGTCTATTTAGGTCTTCTGCCCATTTTTGGATTGGGGTGTTTGTTTCTTTAATATTGAGCTGAATGAGCTGTTTATATATTTTGGAGATTAATCCTTTGTCCGTTGATTCGTTTGCAAATATTTTCTCCCATTCCGAGGGTTGTCTCTTCGTCTTGTTTACGGTTTCGTTTGCTGTGCAAAAGCTTTGAAGTTTCATTAGGTCCCATTTGTTTATTTTTGTTTTTATTTCCATTACTCTAGGAGGTGGATCAAAACAGATCTTGCTGTGATTTATGTCAAAGAGTGTTCTTCCTGTGTTTTCCTCTAAGAGTTTTATAGTGTCCAGTCTTATATTTAGGTCTCTAATCCATTTTGAGTTTATTTTTGTGTATGGTGTTAGGGAGTATTCTAATTTCATTCTTTTACATGGAGCTGTCCAGTTTTCCCAGCACCACTTATTGAAGAGACTGTCTTTTCTCCATTGTATATCTTTGCCTCCTTTGTCATAGATTAGTTGACCATAGGTGCGTGGGTTAGTCTCTGGGCTTTTCTATCTTGTTCCATTGATCTGTGTTTCTGTTTTTGTGCCAGTACCATATTGTCTTGATTACTGTAGCTTTGTAGTATAGTCTGAAGTCAGGGAGTCTGATTCCTCCAGCTCCATTTTTTTTCCCTCCAGACTGCTTTGGCTATTCGGGGTCTTTTGTGACTCCATACAAAGTTTAAGATGATTTGTTCTAGCTCCGTAAAAAATGCCATTGGTAATTTGATAGGGATTGCATTGAATCTGTATATTGCTTTGGGTAGTATACTCATTTTCACAATGTTGATTCTTCCAATCCAAGAACATGGTATATCTCTCCATCTGTTGGTATCATCTTTAATTTCTTTCATCAGTGTCTTATCGTTTTCTGCATACAGGTCTTTTGTCTCCCTAGGTAGGTTTATTCCTAGGTATTTCATTCTTTTTGTTGCACTGGTAAATGGGAGTGTTTCCATAATTTCTCTTTCAGATTGTTCATCATTCGTGTATAGGAATGCAAGAGATTTCTGTGCATTCATTTTGTATCCTGCAACTTTACCATATTCATTCATTAGCTCTAGCAGTTTTCTGGTGGCAGTTTTAGGATTCTCTATGTATAGTATCACGTCGTCCGCAAACAGTGACAGTTGTACTTCTTCTTTTCCCATTTGTATTCCTTTTATTTCTTTTTCTTCTCTGATTGCCGTGGCTAGGACTTCCAGAACTATGTTGAATAATAGTGGTGAGAGTGGACCTCCTTGTCTCGTTCCTGATCTTAGAGGAAATGCTTTCAGTTTTTCACCATTGAGAATGATGTTTGCTGTGGGTTTGTCATATATGGCCTTTATTATGTGGAGGTAGGTTCCCTCTATGCCCACTTTCTGGAGAGTTTTTATCATAACTGGGTGTTGAATTTTGTCAAAAGCTTTTTCTGCATCTATTGAGATGATCATATGGTTTTTATTCTTCAGTTTGTTAATATGGTGTATCACATTGATTGATTTGCGTATATTGAAGAATCCTTGCATCCCTGGGATAAATGCCACTTGATCGTGGTGTATGATCCTTTTAATGTGTTGTTGGATTCTGTTTGCTAGTATTTTGTTGAGGATTTTTGCATCTGTATTCATCAGTGATATTGGTCTGTAATTTTCTTTTTTTGTAGTGTCTTTGTCTGGTTTTGGTATCAGGGTGATGGTGGCCTCATAGAATGAGTTTGGGAGGGTTCCTTCCAGAAGAGTTTGAGAAGGATAGGTGTTAGCTCTTCTCTAAATGTTTGACAGAATTCACCTGTGAAGCCATCTGGTCCTGGACTTTTGTTTGTTGGAAGATTTTTAATCACAGTTTCAATTTCATTACTTGTGATTGGTCTGTTCATATTTTCTGTTTCTTCCTGGTTCAGTCTTGGAAGGTTATGCCTTTCTAAAAATGTGTCCATTTCTTCCAGGTTGTCCATTTTATTGGCATAAAGTTGCTTGTAGTAGTCTCTTAGGATGCTTTGTATTTCTGCGGTGTCTGTTGTAACTTCTCCTTTTTCATTTCGGATTCTATTGATTTGAGTCCTCTCCCTCTTTCTCTTGATGAGTCTGGCTAATGGCTTATCAATTTTGTTTATCTTCTCAAAGAAGCAACTTTTAGTTTTATTGATCTTTGCTATTGTTTTCTTTGTCTCTATTTCATTTATTTCTGCTCTGATCTTTATGATTTCTTTCCTTCTGCTAACTTTGGGTTTTGTTTGTTCTTCTTTCTCTAGTTTCTTTAGGTGTAAGGTTAGATTGTTTACTTGAGATTTTTCTTGTTTCTTGAGACAGGCTTGTATAGCGATAAACTTCCCTCTTAGAACTGCTTTTGCTGCATCCCATAGGTTTTGGGTCGTCGTGTTTTCATTGTCATTTGTCTCTAGGTATTTTTTGATTGCCTCTCTGATTTTCTTCAGTGATCTCTTGGTTATTTAGTAACGTATCGTTTAGCCTCCATGTGTTTGTCTGTTTTACGTTTTTTTCCCCTGTAATTCATTTCTAATCTCATAGCGTTGTGGTCCGAAAAGATGCTTGATATGATTTCAATTTTCTTAAATTTACTGAGGCTTGATTTGTGACCCAAGATGTGATCTATCCTGGAGAATGTTCCGTGCGCACTTGAGAAGAACGTGTAATCTGCTGTTTTTGGATGGAATGTCCTATATATATCCATTAACTCTAACTGGTCTATTGTGTCATTTAAAGCTTCTGTTTCCTTATTCATTTTCATTTTGGATGATCTGTCCTTTGGTGTAAGTGAGGTGTTAAAGCCCCCCACTATTATTGTGTTACTGTCGATTTCCTCTTTTATAGCTGTTAGCAGTTGCCTTATGTATTGAGGTGCTCCTAGGTTGGGTGCATATATATTTATAATCGTTATATCTTCTTCTTGGATTGATCCCTTGATCATTATGTAGTGTCCTTCCTTGTCTCTTGCAACATTCTTTATTTTCAAGTCTATTTTATCTGATACGAGTATAGCTACTCTCCAGCTTTCTTTTGATTTCCATTTGCATGGAATATCTTTTCCCATCCCCTCACTTTCAGTCTGTATGTGTCCCTAGGTCTAAAGTGGGTCTCTTGTAGACAGCATATATATGGGTCTTGTTTTTGTATCCATTCAGCCAGTCTATGTCTTTTGGTTGGGGCATTTAATCCATTCACGTTTAAGGTAATTATCGATATGTATGTTCCTGTGACCATTTTCTTAATTGTTTTGGGTTTGTTTTTGTAGGTCCTTTTCTTCTCTTGTGTTTCCCACTTAGAGAAGTTCCTTTAGCATTTGTTGTAGAGCTGGTTTGGTGGTGCTGAATTCTCGTAGCTTTTGCTTGTCTGTAAAGCTTTTGATTTCTCCATCAAATCTACATGAGATCCTTGCCGGGTAGAGTAATCTCGGTTGTAGGTTCTTCCCTTTCATCACTTGAAGTATATCATGCCACTCCCTTCTGGCTTGTAGAGTTTCTGCTGAGAAATCAGCTGTTAACCTTATGGGAGTTCCCTTGTATGTTATTTGTCGTTTTTCCCTTGCTGCTTTCAATAATTTTTCTTTGTCTTTAATTTTTGCCACTTTGATTACTATGTGTCTCGGTGTGTTTCTCCTTGGGTTGATCCTGTATGGGACTCTCTGCGCTTGCTGGACTTGGGTGGCTATTTCCTTTCCCATGTTAGGGAAGTTTTCGACTATAATCTCTTCAGATATTTTCTCTGGTCCTTTCTCTCTCTCTTCTCCTTCTGGGACCCCTATAATGCGAATGTTGTTGCGTTTAATGTTGTCCCAGAGGTCTCTTAGGCTGTCTTCTTTTCTTTTCATTCTTTTTTCTTTATTCTGTTCCGCAGCAGTGAATTCCACCATTCTGTCTTCCAGGTCACTTATCCGTTCTTCTGCCTCAGTTATTCTGCTATTGATTCCTTCTAGTGTAGTTTTCATTTCAGTTATTGTATTGGTCATCTCTGTTTGTTTGTTCTTTAATTCTTCTAGGTCTTTGTTAATCATTTCTTGCATCTTCTCAATCTTTGCCTCCATTCTTATTCCGAGGTCCTGGATCATCTTCACTATCATTATTCTGAATTCTTTTTCTGGAAGGTTGCCTATCTCCACTTCATTTAGTTGTTTTTCTGGGGTTTTTTCTTGTTCCTTCATCTGGTACATAGCCCTCTGCCTTTTCATCTTGTCTATCTTTCTGTAACTGTGGTTTTTGGTCCACAGGCTGCAGGATTGTAGTTTTTCTTGCTTCTGCTGTCTGCCCTCTGGTGGTTGAGGCTATCTAAGAGGCTTGATGGGAGGCTCTGGTGGTGGGTAGAGCTGACTGTTGCTGTGGCGGTCAGAGCTCAGTAAAACTTTAATCCACTTGACTGTTGATGGGTGGGCCTGGGTCCCCTCCCTGTTGGTTGTTTTGCCTGAGGCAACCCAACACTGGAGCCTACCTGGGCTCTTTGGTGGGGTTAATGGCAGACTCTGGGAGGGCTCACGCCAAGGAGCACTTCCCAGAACCTCCGCTGCCAGTGTCCTTGTCCCCAAGGTGAAACAGAGCCACCCCCCGCCTCTGCAGGAGACCCCCCCCAACACCAGCAGGTAGGTCTGGTTCAGTCTCCCCCAGGGTCACTGCTCCTTCCCCTGGGTCCCGATGCGCACACTACTTTGTGTGTGCCCTCCAAGAGTGGGGTCTCTGTTTCCCCCAGTCCTGTAGAAGTCCTGCAGTCAATTCCCACTAGGCTTCAAAGTCTGATTCTCTAGGAATTCCTCCTCCCGTTGCAGGACCCCCAGGTTGGGAAGCCTGACGTGGGGCTCAGAACCTTCACTCCAGTGGGTGGACTTCTGTGGTATAAGTGTTCGCCAGTCTGTGAGTCACCCACCCAGCAGTGATGGGATTTGATTTTACTCTGATTGCGCCCCTCCTACCATCTCCCTGTGGCTTCTCCTCTGTCCTTGGACGTGGGGTATCCTCCTTGGTGAAGTCCAGGGTCTTCCTGTCAGTGATTGTCCAGCGGCCAGTTGTGATTCTGGTGCTCTCGCAAGAGGGAGTGAGAGCACGTCCTTCTACTCCGCCATCTTGGTTAATGCTCTGTTTGTTGACATTTTGCTGATGGTCATTCTGACTGCTGTGAGGTGATACCTTTGTGTAGATTGGATTTGCTTGCGTCTCATAATTCCTGATGTTTTGCGTTTATCAATGTTCTTTTCGTTTTTTTTTTAAGATGGAGCTAAAGTTACAGCCTCAGATTGCCTTCTTGAAAAATTTGCCACGTTTGGATTTTTTTGGCCATTCCCTACCCCAGGACATTTTTTGAGGGCATGAATCATTTACAGCCCTGCAGTCCTTGTGAATATTAGTGACCATTAGCAGTAGATTTAAAGCTGGTGTTTGAGGAAACGGCCTTAGGGTGGCAGCATTTCTACGTTGCCAACTCTGCTTGCTAGGGAAACAGAACCTTGCGGCAAGTTGTGCTTTTAGGTTGCAGATTAGAGTGGAATGTGCCAGGACAAACCCCCATAAGTTTTAGCCTCCGTAATTCTTGTCTGTGTCTTTAAGTTGTAGTTTTTATCAGAGCAAATTTGATTGAAAAATGTCTTTTTCTCTAGGTGTACAGAATCTTGTTCATTTACACATACACATATATCTATTGATCTTTGGGTCCTTTTCCATGTAGGTTGTTACAGAGTGTTGAGTAGACCACTTTTGGTATTCCATAGGTCTTTGGGGATTATATATTTTCTATGTATTAATATATGTGTGTTAACCCCAATATCCTAATTTATCCATTCCTCACACCTTTTCTTTGGCTTAACCATAAGTTTGTCTTCTCAATCTGAGATTGCCTTTCTCTAGGAAATATGTTCATTTTTATGAATTTTCAGATAACATAAGGGACATCATAGGGCATTTGTCTTTCGCATTCTGACTTACTTCACGTTGTGTGATTATCTCTAGGCTCATCTGTGGTGCTGCATATGCCATTCTTTTATTTTTTGTGTGACTGATATTCCAGTCTGTCCATATACCACTTCTTCTTTGTCCATTCATCTGATTATGGACCTTTTCTTTTTTGCTTCCATGTCTTGGCTATTTCAATATTGCTGCAGTGCACATTTGCCTGCCTCTGTCTTTCCGATTCTGGTGGTCTTAGGTTATAGGCCCAAAAGGTGCCCTGCCGCATCATATGGTAGCTCAATTTTTACCTTTTAAAGCAGCTCCATTCTGTTTTCGTTAGTGCTGTTACCACTTTACGTTCCACCAGCAGCTAGAAGGTACAGAGTTCTCTAAAAGCCCTTCAGCCTTTATAGTTTGTAGTCTTTTTGCTGATGGTCATTTGACTGGTGTGAGCTGAAACCTTTTTGGAAGTTGGATTTGCATGTGGCTAATAATTCCTTATACTGAGCTTTAGGCATGTCCTTTTTTATTTAAAGAGTGACTACAACGTCCCTCTTCATATTGACTTCTTGAAACATTTGTCATGTGTTGAATTGTCTTGCCTATTCCCTACCCCAGGGCATTTTTTGAGGACAGGTGTCATTTACAGCCCTGCAGTCCTTGTGACTATTAAGCAACCATTAGTACTTGGTGTAAAGCTGCTGTTGTGGGAAACAGCTACAAGGCGGCAGCATTATTACGTTCTCAACTCTTGTTACTGGGGCAACAGAGTCTTCCTGGAGGTAGTGTTCCAAGGTTGTAAATTACACTGGCATGTGCTGGGACAAGCCCCCAGAAGTTTATGTCTCCTTACTTATGTTTGTTTTTGAAATTTAATTTCTATTTCTTATCGGAGTAAATTTGATTAGAGTGTTTTGATTGTCTGGCTGGTACAGAATCTGCTCAATGATTCATACGCATGTCTGTTCATCTTCGGATCCTGTTACCATGTATGTTATTACAGAATGTTGAGTAGACCTCCCTTGGTATTTGGTAGGTGTTTTTGTCATTATGTATTTTATATGTATTGGTGACTATCTAATTCATATAGTTTATATACATTTAACGTACATTAGTATATGTATGTTAGCCCCATAGTCCTAATTTATCCATCCTCCCACCTTTCATTTTGGCTAACCATTAGTTTGTTTGATAAGTCTGTGAGTGTCTTTCTCTGTGGAAATATGTTCATTGGTAGCAATCGTAGAATAACATGTATACCTGATATCATAGGATATTGGTCATTCCCTCTTGACTTACTTAACCTAATATGATGATTTCTAGGCTCCTCTGTAGTCCTGAAAATGGCATTGTTCATTTTTTTCCCTAGGCTACTATTCCATTCTGTCCATATACCACTTTTTCTTTGTCCATTCATCTGTTTATGGACCTTTTTTTGGCTTCCATGTCTTGGCTATTTCAATATTGCTGCAGTGCACATTTGCCTGTCTCTGTCTTTCCGATTCTGGTGGTCTTAGCTTATAGGCCCAAAAGGTGCCCTGCCACATCATATGGTAGCTCAATTTTTACCTTTTAAAGCAGCTCCATTCTGTTTTCGTCAGTGCTGTTACCACTTTACGTTCCACCAGCAGCTAGAAGGTACAGAGTTCTCTAAAAGCCCTTCAGCCTTTATAGTTTGTAGACTTTTTGCTGATGGTCATTTGACTGGTGTGAGCTGAAACCTTTTTCACGTTAGATTTGCATGTGGCTAATAATTCCTTATACTGAGCTTTAGGCATGTCCTTTTTTTTTAAAGACGGACTACAACTTCCCTCTTCATATTGACTTCTTGAAACATTTGTCATGTGTAGAATTTTCTTGCCTATTCCCTACCCCAGGGCATTTTTTGAGGACAGGTGTCATTTATAGCCCTGCAGTCCTTGTGACTCTTAAGCAACCATTAGCACTTGGTTTAAAGCTGCTGTTATGGGAAACAGCCACAAGGCAGCAGCATTATTACGTTCTCCACTCTTGTTGCTAGTGCAAAAGAGTCTTCCTGGAGGTAGTGTTCCAAGGTTGTAAATTAGAGTGGGATGTGCTGAGACAAGCCCCCAGAAGTTTATGTCACCTTACTTATGTTTGTTTTTTTAAATTTAATTTCTATTTCTTATCGGAGTAAATTTGATTAGAGTGTTGTGGTTTTCTGGCTGTACAGAATCTGCTCAATGATTCCTACATATGTCTGTTCATCTTCGGATTCTGTTACCTTGTGTGTATGTTATTACAGAATGTTGCGTAGACCTCCCTTGGTATTTGGTAGGTGTTCTGTCATTCTATATTTTATATGTATTGGTGACTATATAATTCATATAGTTTATATGTTATATGTTTATATACATTTAACATACATTAGTATATCTGTGTTAGCCCCATAGTCCTAATTTATCCATCCTCCCACCTTTCATTTTGGCTAACCATTAGTTTGTTTGATAAGTCCGTGAGTGTCTTTTTCTGTGGAAATATGTTCATTGGTAGCAATCTTAGGATAACATGTATACATGGTATCATAGGATATTTGTCATTCCCTCTTGACGACTTACTTAACCTAATATGATTATTTCTAGGCTCATCTGTAGTCCTGAAGACGGCATTGTTCATCTTTTTCCCGAGGCTACTATTCCATTTGGTATGTGTACCACTTCTTCTTTGTCCATTTATCTGTTGATGGACATTTTGTTTGCTTCCATGTCTTGGCTGTTGTAAATACTGCTGCATTACACGGTTTTCCATCCCGTGCCTTTTTGATTCTGGCTTTCACAGGTGACAGGCCCAATAGTGGGCCTTCCAGATCATATGGTGACTCAATTTTTACCTTTAAACGCACTGCCGTCCTGTTCCTATTATTTGGCCGTTACCAGTTTACATCCCACTCAGACCGAGAGGTTACGCTTTTCTCCACAACTTCTTCAGCACCTATTGTTTGTTGACATTGTTTTTCACACACACACAGTGTATTTTATTTTTACAAGAGATAAATAGACTGACACGAAGCGTTGTACATGGATGACCACAACAAAAGCAACAACGATTGCAATGACCAAACCTGAAACACACTCATACTATGTCATAATATTGACATTCAGTCCAGTAATCCTCCACTGTAACAGCTCCTTTACTTTGCAGTGAAAATTGATGTGTATATTCTTTGCCTCTGAGTCCTTGTGGGATTTTTTTTTAAATTCAGACAGAAAGTCACAAAAATTATACTCCTCCTCATCAGTTCACTCAGTCCCATGTAATTAAATTTTTTTTTTTCATCTTGATCTTTTGTTAGCACTTTTTTGAGTTCATCAGTTTTTCATGAGAGTGCTGAAAATGCTTATTCATTCAGTTCAGCAGTACAGTCAGTTACCAGAACCCTGTACTTGTCAGAGTCTTTGCCATGAATTTCTTGAAGGTGAAACCCTTTACTAGGAACATATTTGCCAAAGCATCAGAGTACACCCAGAACTGTCTGTAAATGAGAAAAGACTTAAAAACGACCACAGTTAAAGATTTGATGAAAGTTCATAATAATGCAGTTGACAAGAAAATTAGTTATTTCTGAGATATACATTTTAAAGTAATAACTAGGATTATTACTTATAACATTATAGCAGAACATATAAGATTTTTAGAAATTTCATGTAATGTCTGAAACATTTATATTAACATATTTCCATACATATTTCCATACAAATACACATATAAGATTCTTAGAAATTTCATGTAATGTCTGAAACATTTATATTAACATATTTCCATACAAATAACCCAATGAAAGTTTAATATTAGTTGTTTTGTTTGTTTGTTTTTTTATACTGCAGGTTCTTATTAGGCATCAATTTTATACACATCAGTGTATACATGTCAATCCCAATCGCCCAATTCAGCACACCGCCATCCCCACCCCACCGCAGTTTTCCCCCCTTGGTGTCCATATGTCCATTCTCTACATCTGTGTCTCAACTTCTGCCCTGCAAACCGGCTCATCTGTACCATTTTTCTAGGTTCCACATACATGCATTGATATACGATATTTGTTTTTCTCTTTCTGACTTACTTCACTCTGTATGACAGTCTCTAGAGCCATCCACTTCTCAACAAATGACTCAATTTCGTTCCTTTTTATGGCTGAGTAATATTCCATTGTATATATGTACCACAACTTCTTTATCCATTCGTCTGTTGATGGGCATTTAGGTTGCTTCCATGACCTGGCTATTGTAAATAGTGCTGCAATGAACATTCGGGTGCATGTGTCTTTTTGAATTACGGTTTTCTCTGGGTATATGCTCAGTAGTGGGATTGCTGGGTCATATGGTAATTCTATTTTTAGTTTTTTTAAGGGACCTCCGTGTTGTTCTCCATAGTGGCTGTATCAATTTACATTCCCACCAACAGTGCAAGAGGGTTCCCTTTTCTCCACACCCTCTCCAGCATTTGTTGTTTGTAGATTTTCTGATGATGCCCATTCTAACAGGAGTGAGGTGATACCTCATTGTAGTTTTGATTGGCATTTCTCTAATAATTAGCGATGTTGAGCATCTTTTCATGTGCTTCGTGGCCGTCTGTATGTCTTCTTTGGAGAAATGTCTATTTAGGTCTTCTGCCCATTTTTGGATTGGGGTGTTTGTTTCTTTAATATTGAGCTGAATGAGCTGTTTATATATTTTGGAGATTAATCCTTTGTCCGTTGATTCGTTTGCAAATATTTTCTCCCATTCCGAGGGTTGTCTCTTCGTCTTGTTTACGGTTTCGTTTGCTGTGCAAAAGCTTTGAAGTTTCATTAGGTCCCATTTGTTTATTTTTGTTTTTATTTCCATTACTCTAGGAGGTGGATCAAAACAGATCTTGCTGTGATTTATGTCAAAGAGTGTTCTTCCTGTGTTTTCCTCTAAGAGTTTTATAGTGTCCAGTCTTATATTTAGGTCTCTAATCCATTTTGAGTTTATTTTTGTGTATGGTGTTAGGGAGTATTCTAATTTCATTCTTTTACATGGAGCTGTCCAGTTTTCCCAGCACCACTTATTGAAGAGACTGTCTTTTCTCCATTGTATATCTTTGCCTCCTTTGTCATAGATTAGTTGACCATAGGTGCGTGGGTTAGTCTCTGGGCTTTTCTATCTTGTTCCATTGATCTGTGTTTCTGTTTTTGTGCCAGTACCATATTGTCTTGATTACTGTAGCTTTGTAGTATAGTCTGAAGTCAGGGAGTCTGATTCCTCCAGCTCCATTTTTTTTCCCTCCAGACTGCTTTGGCTATTCGGGGTCTTTTGTGACTCCATACAAATTTTAAGATGATTTGTTCTAGCTCCGTAAAAAATGCCATTGGTAATTTGATAGGGATTGCATTGAATCTGTATATTGCTTTGGGTAGTATACTCATTTTCACAATGTTGATTCTTCCAATCCAAGAACATGGTATATCTCTCCATCTGTTGGTATCATCTTTAATTTCTTTCATCAGTGTCTTATCGTTTTCTGCATACAGGTCTTTTGTCTCCCTAGGTAGGTTTATTCCTAGGTATTTCATTCTTTTTGTTGCACTGGTAAATGGGAGTGTTTCCATAATTTCTCTTTCAGATTGTTCATCATTCGTGTATAGGAATGCAAGAGATTTCTGTGCATTCATTTTGTATCCTGCAACTTTACCATATTCATTCATTAGCTCTAGCAGTTTTCTGGTGGCAGTTTTAGGATTCTCTATGTATAGTATCACGTCGTCCGCAAACAGTGACAGTTGTACTTCTTCTTTTCCCATTTGTATTCCTTTTATTTCTTTTTCTTCTCTGATTGCCGTGGCTAGGACTTCCAGAACTATGTTGAATAATAGTGGTGAGAGTGGACCTCCTTGTCTCGTTCCTGATCTTAGAGGAAATGCTTTCAGTTTTTCACCATTGAGAATGATGTTTGCTGTGGGTTTGTCATATATGGCCTTTATTATGTGGAGGTAGGTTCCCTCTATGCCCACTTTCTGGAGAGTTTTTATCATAACTGGGTGTTGAATTTTGTCAAAAGCTTTTTCTGCATCTATTGAGATGATCATATGGTTTTTATTCTTCAGTTTGTTAATATGGTGTATCACATTGATTGATTTGCGTATATTGAAGAATCCTTGCATCCCTGGGATAAATGCCACTTGATCGTGGTGTATGATCCTTTTAATGTGTTGTTGGATTCTGTTTGCTAGTATTTTGTTGAGGATTTTTGCATCTGTATTCATCAGTGATATTGGTCTGTAATTTTCTTTTTTTGTAGTGTCTTTGTCTGGTTTTGGTATCAGGGTGATGGTGGCCTCATAGAATGAGTTTGGGAGGGTTCCTTCCAGAAGAGTTTGAGAAGGATAGGTGTTAGCTCTTCTCTAAATGTTTGACAGAATTCACCTGTGAAGCCATCTGGTCCTGGACTTTTGTTTGTTGGAAGATTTTTAATCACAGTTTCAATTTCATTACTTGTGATTGGTCTGTTCATATTTTCTGTTTCTTCCTGGTTCAGTCTTGGAAGGTTATGCCTTTCTAAAAATGTGTCCATTTCTTCCAGGTTGTCCATTTTATTGGCATAAAGTTGCTTGTAGTAGTCTCTTAGGATGCTTTGTATTTCTGCGGTGTCTGTTGTAACTTCTCCTTTTTCATTTCGGATTCTATTGATTTGAGTCCTCTCCCTCTTTCTCTTGATGAGTCTGGCTAATGGCTTATCAATTTTGTTTATCTTCTCAAAGAAGCAACTTTTAGTTTTATTGATCTTTGCTATTGTTTTCTTTGTCTCTATTTCATTTATTTCTGCTCTGATCTTTATGATTTCTTTCCTTCTGCTAACTTTGGGTTTTGTTTGTTCTTCTTTCTCTAGTTTCTTTAGGTGTAAGGTTAGATTGTTTACTTGAGATTTTTCTTGTTTCTTGAGACAGGCTTGTATAGCGATAAACTTCCCTCTTAGAACTGCTTTTGCTGCATCCCATAGGTTTTGGGTCGTCGTGTTTTCATTGTCATTTGTCTCTAGGTATTTTTTGATTGCCTCTCTGATTTTCTTCAGTGATCTCTTGGTTATTTAGTAACGTATCGTTTAGCCTCCATGTGTTTGTCTGTTTTACGTTTTTTTCCCCTGTAATTCATTTCTAATCTCATAGCGTTGTGGTCCGAAAAGATGCTTGATATGATTTCAATTTTCTTAAATTTACTGAGGCTTGATTTGTGACCCAAGATGTGATCTATCCTGGAGAATGTTCCGTGCGCACTTGAGAAGAACGTGTAATCTGCTGTTTTTGGATGGAATGTCCTATATATATCCATTAACTCTAACTGGTCTATTGTGTCATTTAAAGCTTCTGTTTCCTTATTCATTTTCATTTTGGATGATCTGTCCTTTGGTGTAAGTGAGGTGTTAAAGCCCCCCACTATTATTGTGTTACTGTCGATTTCCTCTTTTATAGCTGTTAGCAGTTGCCTTATGTATTGAGGTGCTCCTAGGTTGGGTGCATATATATTTATAATCGTTATATCTTCTTCTTGGATTAATCCCTTGATCATTATGTAGTGTCCTTCCTTGTCTCTTGCAACATTCTTTATTTTCAAGTCTATTTTATCTGATACGAGTATAGCTACTCTCCAGCTTTCTTTTGATTTCCATTTGCATGGAATATCTTTTCCCATCCCCTCACTTTCAGTCTGTATGTGTCCCTAGGTCTAAAGTGGGTCTCTTGTAGACAGCATATATATGGGTCTTGTTTTTGTATCCATTCAGCCAGTCTATGTCTTTTGGTTGGGGCATTTAATCCATTCACGTTTAAGGTAATTATCGATATGTATGTTCCTGTGACCATTTTCTTAATTGTTTTGGGTTTGTTTTTGTAGGTCCTTTTCTTCTCTTGTGTTTCCCACTTAGAGAAGTTCCTTTAGCATTTGTTGTAGAGCTGGTTTGGTGGTGCTGAATTCTCGTAGCTTTTGCTTGTCTGTAAAGCTTTTGATTTCTCCATCAAATCTACATGAGATCCTTGCCGGGTAGAGTAATCTCGGTTGTAGGTTCTTCCCTTTCATCACTTGAAGTATATCATGCCACTCCCTTCTGGCTTGTAGAGTTTCTGCTGAGAAATCAGCTGTTAACCTTATGGGAGTTCCCTTGTATGTTATTTGTCGTTTTTCCCTTGCTGCTTTCAATAATTTTTCTTTGTCTTTAATTTTTGCCACTTTGATTACTATGTGTCTCGGTGTGTTTCTCCTTGGGTTGATCCTGTATGGGACTCTCTGCGCTTGCTGGACTTGGGTGGCTATTTCCTTTCCCATGTTAGGGAAGTTTTCGACTATAATCTCTTCAGATGTTTTCTCTGGTCCTTTCTCTCTCTCTTCTCCTTCTGGGACCCCTATAATGCGAATGTTGTTGCGTTTAATGTTGTCCCAGAGGTCTCTTAGGCTGTCTTCTTTTCTTTTCATTCTTTTTTCTTTATTCTGTTCCGCAGCAGTGAATTCCACCATTCTGTCTTCCAGGTCACTTATCCGTTCTTCTGCCTCAGTTATTCTGCTATTGATTCCTTCTAGTGTAGTTTTCATTTCAGTTATTGTATTGGTCATCTCTGTTTGTTTGTTCTTTAATTCTTCTAGGTCTTTGTTAATCATTTCTTGCATCTTCTCAATCTTTGCCTCCATTCTTATTCCGAGGTCCTGGATCATCTTCACTATCATTATTCTGAATTCTTTTTCTGGAAGGTTGCCTATCTCCACTTCATTTAGTTGTTTTTCTGGGGTTTTTTCTTGTTCCTTCATCTGGTACATAGCCCTCTGCCTTTTCATCTTGTCTATCTTTCTGTAACTGTGGTTTTTGGTCCACAGGCTGCAGGATTGTAGTTTTTCTTGCTTCTGCTGTCTGCCCTCTGGTGGTTGAGGCTATCTAAGAGGCTTGATGGGAGGCTCTGGTGGTGGGTAGAGCTGACTGTTGCTGTGGCGGTCAGAGCTCAGTAAAACTTTAATCCACTTGACTGTTGATGGGTGGGCCTGGGTCCCCTCCCTGTTGGTTGTTTTGCCTGAGGCAACCCAACACTGGAGCCTACCTGGGCTCTTTGGTGGGGTTAATGGCAGACTCTGGGAGGGCTCACGCCAAGGAGCACTTCCCAGAACCTCCGCTGCCAGTGTCCTTGTCCCCAAGGTGAAACAGAGCCACCCCCCGCCTCTGCAGGAGACCCCCCCCAACACCAGCAGGTAGGTCTGGTTCAGTCTCCCCCAGGGTCACTGCTCCTTCCCCTGGGTCCCGATGCGCACACTACTTTGTGTGTGCCCTCCAAGAGTGGGGTCTCTGTTTCCCCCAGTCCTGTAGAAGTCCTGCAGTCAATTCCCACTAGGCTTCAAAGTCTGATTCTCTAGGAATTCCTCCTCCCGTTGCAGGACCCCCAGGTTGGGAAGCCTGACGTGGGGCTCAGAACCTTCACTCCAGTGGGTGGACTTCTGTGGTATAAGTGTTCGCCAGTCTGTGAGTCACCCACCCAGCAGTGATGGGATTTGATTTTACTCTGATTGCGCCCCTCCTACCATCTCCCTGTGGCTTCTCCTCTGTCCTTGGACGTGGGGTATCCTCCTTGGTGAAGTCCAGGGTCTTCCTGTCAGTGATTGTCCAGCGGCCAGTTGTGATTCTGGTGCTCTCGCAAGAGGGAGTGAGAGCACGTCCTTCTACTCCGCCATCTTGGTTAATGCTCTGTTTGTTGACATTTTGCTGATGGTCATTCTGACTGCTGTGAGGTGATACCTTTGTGTAGATTGGATTTGCTTGCGTCTCATAATTCCTGATGTTTTGCGTTTATCAATGTTCTTTTCGTTTTTTTTTTAAGATGGAGCTAAAGTTACAGCCTCAGATTGCCTTCTTGAAAAATTTGCCACGTTTGGATTTTTTTGGCCATTCCCTACCCCAGGACATTTTTTGAGGGCATGAATCATTTACAGCCCTGCAGTCCTTGTGAATATTAGTGACCATTAGCAGTAGATTTAAAGCTGGTGTTTGAGGAAACGGCCTTAGGGTGGCAGCATTTCTACGTTGCCAACTCTGCTTGCTAGGGAAACAGAACCTTGCGGCAAGTTGTGCTTTTAGGTTGCAGATTAGAGTGGAATGTGCCAGGACAAACCCCCATAAGTTTTAGCCTCCGTAATTCTTGTCTGTGTCTTTAAGTTGTAGTTTTTATCAGAGCAAATTTGATTGAAAAATGTCTTTTTCTCTAGGTGTACAGAATCTTGTTCATTTACACATACACATATATCTATTGATCTTTGGGTCCTTTTCCATGTAGGTTGTTACAGAGTGTTGAGTAGACCACTTTTGGTATTCCATAGGTCTTTGGGGATTATATATTTTCTATGTATTAATATATGTGTGTTAACCCCAATATCCTAATTTATCCATTCCTCACACCTTTTCTTTGGCTTAACCATAAGTTTGTCTTCTCAATCTGAGATTGCCTTTCTCTAGGAAATATGTTCATTTTTATGAATTTTCAGATAACATAAGGGACATCATAGGGCATTTGTCTTTCGCATTCTGACTTACTTCACGTTGTGTGATTATCTCTAGGCTCATCTGTGGTGCTGCATATGCCATTCTTTTATTTTTTGTGTGACTGATATTCCAGTCTGTCCATATACCACTTCTTCTTTGTCCATTCATCTGATTATGGACCTTTTCTTTTTTGCTTCCATGTCTTGGCTATTTCAATATTGCTGCAGTGCACATTTGCCTGCCTCTGTCTTTCCGATTCTGGTGGTCTTAGGTTATAGGCCCAAAAGGTGCCCTGCCGCATCATATGGTAGCTCAATTTTTACCTTTTAAAGCAGCTCCATTCTGTTTTCGTTAGTGCTGTTACCACTTTACGTTCCACCAGCAGCTAGAAGGTACAGAGTTCTCTAAAAGCCCTTCAGCCTTTATAGTTTGTAGACTTTTTGCTGATGGTCATTTGACTGGTGTGAGCTGAAACCTTTTTGGAAGTTGGATTTGCATGTGGCTAATAATTCCTTATACTGAGCTTTAGGCATGTCCTTTTTTATTTAAAGAGTGACTACAACTTCCCTCTTCATATTGACTTCTTGAAACATTTGTCATGTGTTGAATTGTCTTGCCTATTCCCTACCCCAGGGCATTTTTTGAGGACAGGTGTCATTTACAGCCCTGCAGTCCTTGTGACTATTAAGCAACCATTAGTACTTGGTGTAAAGCTGCTGTTGTGGGAAACAGCTACAAGGCGGCAGCATTATTACGTTCTCAACTCTTGTTACTGGGGCAACAGAGTCTTCCTGGAGGTAGTGTTCCAAGGTTGTAAATTACACTGGCATGTGCTGGGACAAGCCCCCAGAAGTTTATGTCTCCTTACTTATGTTTGTTTTTGAAATTTAATTTCTATTTCTTATCGGAGTAAATTTGATTAGAGTGTTTTGATTGTCTGGCTGGTACAGAATCTGCTCAATGATTCATACGCATGTCTGTTCATCTTCGGATCCTGTTACCATGTATGTTATTACAGAATGTTGAGTAGACCTCCCTTGGTATTTGGTAGGTGTTTTTGTCATTATGTATTTTATATGTATTGGTGACTATCTAATTCATATAGTTTATATACATTTAACGTACATTAGTATATGTATGTTAGCCCCATAGTCCTAATTTATCCATCCTCCCACCTTTCATTTTGGCTAACCATTAGTTTGTTTGATAAGTCTGTGAGTGTCTTTCTCTGTGGAAATATGTTCATTGGTAGCAATCGTAGAATAACATGTATACCTGATATCATAGGATATTGGTCATTCCCTCTTGACTTACTTAACCTAATATGATGATTTCTAGGCTCCTCTGTAGTCCTGAAAATGGCATTGTTCATTTTTTTCCCTAGGCTACTATTCCATTCTGTCCATATACCACTTTTTCTTTGTCCATTCATCTGTTTATGGACCTTTTTTTGGCTTCCATGTCTTGGCTATTTCAATATTGCTGCAGTGCACATTTGCCTGTCTCTGTCTTTCCGATTCTGGTGGTCTTAGCTTATAGGCCCAAAAGGTGCCCTGCCACATCATATGGTAGCTCAATTTTTACCTTTTAAAGCAGCTCCATTCTGTTTTCGTCAGTGCTGTTACCACTTTACGTTCCACCAGCAGCTAGAAGGTACAGAGTTCTCTAAAAGCCCTTCAGCCTTTATAGTTTGTAGACTTTTTGCTGATGGTCATTTGACTGGTGTGAGCTGAAACCTTTTTCACGTTAGATTTGCATGTGGCTAATAATTCCTTATACTGAGCTTTTTAGGCATGTCCTTTTTTTTTTAAAGACGGACTACAACTTCCCTCTTCATATTGACTTCTTGAAACATTTGTCATGTGTAGAATTTTCTTGCCTATTCCCTACCCCAGGGCATTTTTTGAGGACAGGTGTCATTTATAGCCCTGCAGTCCTTGTGACTCTTAAGCAACCATTAGCACTTGGTTTAAAGCTGCTGTTATGGGAAACAGCCACAAGGCAGCAGCATTATTACGTTCTCCACTCTTGTTGCTAGTGCAAAAGAGTCTTCCTGGAGGTAGTGTTCCAAGGTTGTAAATTAGAGTGGGATGTGCTGAGACAAGCCCCCAGAAGTTTATGTCACCTTACTTATGTTTGCTTTTTTAAATTTAATTTCTATTTCTTATCGGAGTAAATTTGATTAGAGTGTTGTGGTTTTCTGGCTGTACAGAATCTGCTCAATGATTCCTACATATGTCTGTTCATCTTCGGATTCTGTTACCTTGTGTGTATGTTATTACAGAATGTTGCGTAGACCTCCCTTGGTATTTGGTAGGTGTTTTGTCATTCTATATTTTATATGTATTGGTGAGTATATAATTCATATAGTTTATATGTTATATGTTTATATACATTTAACATACATTAGTATATCTGTGTTAGCCCCATAGTCCTAATTTATCCATCCTCCCACCTTTCATTTTGGCTAACCATTAGTTTGTTTGATAAGTCCGTGAGTGTCTTTTTCTGTGGAAATATGTTCATTGGTAGCAATCTTAGGATAACATGTATACATGGTATCATAGGATATTTGTCATTCCCTCTTGACGACTTACTTAACCTAATATGATTATTTCTAGGCTCATCTGTAGTCCTGAAGACGGCATTGTTCATCTTTTTCCCGAGGCTACTATTCCATTTGGTATGTGTACCACTTCTTCTTTGTCCATTTATCTGTTGATGGACATTTTGTTTGCTTCCATGTCTTGGCTGTTGTAAATACTGCTGCATTACACGGTTTTCCATCCCGTGCCTTTTTGATTCTGGCTTTCACAGGTGACAGGCCCAATAGTGGGCCTTCCAGATCATATGGTGACTCAATTTTTACCTTTAAACGCACTGCCGTCCTGTTCCTATTATTTGGCCGTTACCAGTTTACATCCCACTCAGACCGAGAGGTTACGCTTTTCTCCACAACTTCTTCAGCACCTATTGTTTGTTGACATTGTTTTTCACACACACACAGTGTATTTTATTTTTACAAGAGATAAATAGACTGACACGAAGCGTTGTACATGGATGACCACAACAAAAGCAACAACGATTGCAATGACCAAACCTGAAACACACTCATACTATGTCATAATATTGACATTCAGTCCAGTAATCCTCCACTGTAACAGCTCCTTTACTTTGCAGTGAAAATTGATGTGTATATTCTTTGCCTCTGAGTCCTTGTGGGATTTTTTTTTAAATTCAGACAGAAAGTCACAAAAATTATACTCCTCCTCATCAGTTCACTCAGTCCCATGTAATTAAATTTTTTTTTTCATCTTGATCTTTTGTTAGCACTTTTTTGAGTTCATCAGTTTTTCATGAGAGTGCTGAAAATGCTTATTCATTCAGTTCAGCAGTACAGTCAGTTACCAGAACCCTGTACTTGTCAGAGTCTTTGCCATGAATTTCTTGAAGGTGAAACCCTTTACTAGGAACATATTTGCCAAAGCATCAGAGTACACCCAGAACTGTCTGTAAATGAGAAAAGACTTAAAAACGACCACAGTTAAAGATTTGATGAAAGTTCATAATAATGCAGTTGACAAGAAAATTAGTTATTTCTGAGATATACATTTTAAAGTAATAACTAGGATTATTACTTATAACATTATAGCAGAACATATAAGATTTTTAGAAATTTCATGTAATGTCTGAAACATTTATATTAACATATTTCCATACATATTTCCATACAAATACACATATAAGATTCTTAGAAATTTCATGTAATGTCTGAAACATTTATATTAACATATTTCCATACAAATAACCCAATGAAAGTTTAATATTAGTTGTTTTGTTTGTTTGTTTTTTTATACTGCAGGTTCTTATTAGGCATCAATTTTATACACATCAGTGTATACATGTCAATCCCAATCGCCCAATTCAGCACACCGCCATCCCCACCCCACCGCAGTTTTCCCCCCTTGGTGTCCATATGTCCATTCTCTACATCTGTGTCTCAACTTCTGCCCTGCAAACCGGCTCATCTGTACCATTTTTCTAGGTTCCACATACATGCATTGATATACGATATTTGTTTTTCTCTTTCTGACTTACTTCACTCTGTATGACAGTCTCTAGAGCCATCCACTTCTCAACAAATGACTCAATTTCGTTCCTTTTTATGGCTGAGTAATATTCCATTGTATATATGTACCACAACTTCTTTATCCATTCGTCTGTTGATGGGCATTTAGGTTGCTTCCATGACCTGGCTATTGTAAATAGTGCTGCAATGAACATTCGGGTGCATGTGTCTTTTTGAATTACGGTTTTCTCTGGGTATATGCTCAGTAGTGGGATTGCTGGGTCATATGGTAATTCTATTTTTAGTTTTTTTAAGGGACCTCCGTGTTGTTCTCCATAGTGGCTGTATCAATTTACATTCCCACCAACAGTGCAAGAGGGTTCCCTTTTCTCCACACCCTCTCCAGCATTTGTTGTTTGTAGATTTTCTGATGATGCCCATTCTAACAGGAGTGAGGTGATACCTCATTGTAGTTTTGATTGGCATTTCTCTAATAATTAGCGATGTTGAGCATCTTTTCATGTGCTTCGTGGCCGTCTGTATGTCTTCTTTGGAGAAATGTCTATTTAGGTCTTCTGCCCATTTTTGGATTGGGGTGTTTGTTTCTTTAATATTGAGCTGAATGAGCTGTTTATATATTTTGGAGATTAATCCTTTGTCCGTTGATTCGTTTGCAAATATTTTCTCCCATTCCGAGGGTTGTCTCTTCGTCTTGTTTACGGTTTCGTTTGCTGTGCAAAAGCTTTGAAGTTTCATTAGGTCCCATTTGTTTATTTTTGTTTTTATTTCCATTACTCTAGGAGGTGGATCAAAACAGATCTTGCTGTGATTTATGTCAAAGAGTGTTCTTCCTGTGTTTTCCTCTAAGAGTTTTATAGTGTCCAGTCTTATATTTAGGTCTCTAATCCATTTTGAGTTTATTTTTGTGTATGGTGTTAGGGAGTATTCTAATTTCATTCTTTTACATGGAGCTGTCCAGTTTTCCCAGCACCACTTATTGAAGAGACTGTCTTTTCTCCATTGTATATCTTTGCCTCCTTTGTCATAGATTAGTTGACCATAGGTGCGTGGGTTAGTCTCTGGGCTTTTCTATCTTGTTCCATTGATCTGTGTTTCTGTTTTTGTGCCAGTACCATATTGTCTTGATTACTGTAGCTTTGTAGTATAGTCTGAAGTCAGGGAGTCTGATTCCTCCAGCTCCATTTTTTTTCCCTCCAGACTGCTTTGGCTATTCGGGGTCTTTTGTGACTCCATACAAATTTTAAGATGATTTGTTCTAGCTCCGTAAAAAATGCCATTGGTAATTTGATAGGGATTGCATTGAATCTGTATATTGCTTTGGGTAGTATACTCATTTTCACAATGTTGATTCTTCCAATCCAAGAACATGGTATATCTCTCCATCTGTTGGTATCATCTTTAATTTCTTTCATCAGTGTCTTATCGTTTTCTGCATACAGGTCTTTTGTCTCCCTAGGTAGGTTTATTCCTAGGTATTTCATTCTTTTTGTTGCACTGGTAAATGGGAGTGTTTCCATAATTTCTCTTTCAGATTGTTCATCATTCGTGTATAGGAATGCAAGAGATTTCTGTGCATTCATTTTGTATCCTGCAACTTTACCATATTCATTCATTAGCTCTAGCAGTTTTCTGGTGGCAGTTTTAGGATTCTCTATGTATAGTATCACGTCGTCCGCAAACAGTGACAGTTGTACTTCTTCTTTTCCCATTTGTATTCCTTTTATTTCTTTTTCTTCTCTGATTGCCGTGGCTAGGACTTCCAGAACTATGTTGAATAATAGTGGTGAGAGTGGACCTCCTTGTCTCGTTCCTGATCTTAGAGGAAATGCTTTCAGTTTTTCACCATTGAGAATGATGTTTGCTGTGGGTTTGTCATATATGGCCTTTATTATGTGGAGGTAGGTTCCCTCTATGCCCACTTTCTGGAGAGTTTTTATCATAACTGGGTGTTGAATTTTGTCAAAAGCTTTTTCTGCATCTATTGAGATGATCATATGGTTTTTATTCTTCAGTTTGTTAATATGGTGTATCACATTGATTGATTTGCGTATATTGAAGAATCCTTGCATCCCTGGGATAAATGCCACTTGATCGTGGTGTATGATCCTTTTAATGTGTTGTTGGATTCTGTTTGCTAGTATTTTGTTGAGGATTTTTGCATCTGTATTCATCAGTGATATTGGTCTGTAATTTTCTTTTTTTGTAGTGTCTTTGTCTGGTTTTGGTATCAGGGTGATGGTGGCCTCATAGAATGAGTTTGGGAGGGTTCCTTCCAGAAGAGTTTGAGAAGGATAGGTGTTAGCTCTTCTCTAAATGTTTGACAGAATTCACCTGTGAAGCCATCTGGTCCTGGACTTTTGTTTGTTGGAAGATTTTTAATCACAGTTTCAATTTCATTACTTGTGATTGGTCTGTTCATATTTTCTGTTTCTTCCTGGTTCAGTCTTGGAAGGTTATGCCTTTCTAAAAATGTGTCCATTTCTTCCAGGTTGTCCATTTTATTGGCATAAAGTTGCTTGTAGTAGTCTCTTAGGATGCTTTGTATTTCTGCGGTGTCTGTTGTAACTTCTCCTTTTTCATTTCGGATTCTATTGATTTGAGTCCTCTCCCTCTTTCTCTTGATGAGTCTGGCTAATGGCTTATCAATTTTGTTTATCTTCTCAAAGAAGCAACTTTTAGTTTTATTGATCTTTGCTATTGTTTTCTTTGTCTCTATTTCATTTATTTCTGCTCTGATCTTTATGATTTCTTTCCTTCTGCTAACTTTGGGTTTTGTTTGTTCTTCTTTCTCTAGTTTCTTTAGGTGTAAGGTTAGATTGTTTACTTGAGATTTTTCTTGTTTCTTGAGACAGGCTTGTATAGCGATAAACTTCCCTCTTAGAACTGCTTTTGCTGCATCCCATAGGTTTTGGGTCGTCGTGTTTTCATTGTCATTTGTCTCTAGGTATTTTTTGATTGCCTCTCTGATTTTCTTCAGTGATCTCTTGGTTATTTAGTAACGTATCGTTTAGCCTCCATGTGTTTGTCTGTTTTACGTTTTTTTCCCCTGTAATTCATTTCTAATCTCATAGCGTTGTGGTCCGAAAAGATGCTTGATATGATTTCAATTTTCTTAAATTTACTGAGGCTTGATTTGTGACCCAAGATGTGATCTATCCTGGAGAATGTTCCGTGCGCACTTGAGAAGAACGTGTAATCTGCTGTTTTTGGATGGAATGTCCTATATATATCCATTAACTCTAACTGGTCTATTGTGTCATTTAAAGCTTCTGTTTCCTTATTCATTTTCATTTTGGATGATCTGTCCTTTGGTGTAAGTGAGGTGTTAAAGCCCCCCACTATTATTGTGTTACTGTCGATTTCCTCTTTTATAGCTGTTAGCAGTTGCCTTATGTATTGAGGTGCTCCTAGGTTGGGTGCATATATATTTATAATCGTTATATCTTCTTCTTGGATTAATCCCTTGATCATTATGTAGTGTCCTTCCTTGTCTCTTGCAACATTCTTTATTTTCAAGTCTATTTTATCTGATACGAGTATAGCTACTCTCCAGCTTTCTTTTGATTTCCATTTGCATGGAATATCTTTTCCCATCCCCTCACTTTCAGTCTGTATGTGTCCCTAGGTCTAAAGTGGGTCTCTTGTAGACAGCATATATATGGGTCTTGTTTTTGTATCCATTCAGCCAGTCTATGTCTTTTGGTTGGGGCATTTAATCCATTCACGTTTAAGGTAATTATCGATATGTATGTTCCTGTGACCATTTTCTTAATTGTTTTGGGTTTGTTTTTGTAGGTCCTTTTCTTCTCTTGTGTTTCCCACTTAGAGAAGTTCCTTTAGCATTTGTTGTAGAGCTGGTTTGGTGGTGCTGAATTCTCGTAGCTTTTGCTTGTCTGTAAAGCTTTTGATTTCTCCATCAAATCTACATGAGATCCTTGCCGGGTAGAGTAATCTCGGTTGTAGGTTCTTCCCTTTCATCACTTGAAGTATATCATGCCACTCCCTTCTGGCTTGTAGAGTTTCTGCTGAGAAATCAGCTGTTAACCTTATGGGAGTTCCCTTGTATGTTATTTGTCGTTTTTCCCTTGCTGCTTTCAATAATTTTTCTTTGTCTTTAATTTTTGCCACTTTGATTACTATGTGTCTCGGTGTGTTTCTCCTTGGGTTGATCCTGTATGGGACTCTCTGCGCTTGCTGGACTTGGGTGGCTATTTCCTTTCCCATGTTAGGGAAGTTTTCGACTATAATCTCTTCAGATGTTTTCTCTGGTCCTTTCTCTCTCTCTTCTCCTTCTGGGACCCCTATAATGCGAATGTTGTTGCGTTTAATGTTGTCCCAGAGGTCTCTTAGGCTGTCTTCTTTTCTTTTCATTCTTTTTTCTTTATTCTGTTCCGCAGCAGTGAATTCCACCATTCTGTCTTCCAGGTCACTTATCCGTTCTTCTGCCTCAGTTATTCTGCTATTGATTCCTTCTAGTGTAGTTTTCATTTCAGTTATTGTATTGGTCATCTCTGTTTGTTTGTTCTTTAATTCTTCTAGGTCTTTGTTAATCATTTCTTGCATCTTCTCAATCTTTGCCTCCATTCTTATTCCGAGGTCCTGGATCATCTTCACTATCATTATTCTGAATTCTTTTTCTGGAAGGTTGCCTATCTCCACTTCATTTAGTTGTTTTTCTGGGGTTTTTTCTTGTTCCTTCATCTGGTACATAGCCCTCTGCCTTTTCATCTTGTCTATCTTTCTGTAACTGTGGTTTTTGGTCCACAGGCTGCAGGATTGTAGTTTTTCTTGCTTCTGCTGTCTGCCCTCTGGTGGTTGAGGCTATCTAAGAGGCTTGATGGGAGGCTCTGGTGGTGGGTAGAGCTGACTGTTGCTGTGGCGGTCAGAGCTCAGTAAAACTTTAATCCACTTGACTGTTGATGGGTGGGCCTGGGTCCCCTCCCTGTTGGTTGTTTTGCCTGAGGCAACCCAACACTGGAGCCTACCTGGGCTCTTTGGTGGGGTTAATGGCAGACTCTGGGAGGGCTCACGCCAAGGAGCACTTCCCAGAACCTCCGCTGCCAGTGTCCTTGTCCCCAAGGTGAAACAGAGCCACCCCCCGCCTCTGCAGGAGACCCCCCCCAACACCAGCAGGTAGGTCTGGTTCAGTCTCCCCCAGGGTCACTGCTCCTTCCCCTGGGTCCCGATGCGCACACTACTTTGTGTGTGCCCTCCAAGAGTGGGGTCTCTGTTTCCCCCAGTCCTGTAGAAGTCCTGCAGTCAATTCCCACTAGGCTTCAAAGTCTGATTCTCTAGGAATTCCTCCTCCCGTTGCAGGACCCCCAGGTTGGGAAGCCTGACGTGGGGCTCAGAACCTTCACTCCAGTGGGTGGACTTCTGTGGTATAAGTGTTCGCCAGTCTGTGAGTCACCCACCCAGCAGTGATGGGATTTGATTTTACTCTGATTGCGCCCCTCCTACCATCTCCCTGTGGCTTCTCCTCTGTCCTTGGACGTGGGGTATCCTCCTTGGTGAAGTCCAGGGTCTTCCTGTCAGTGATTGTCCAGCGGCCAGTTGTGATTCTGGTGCTCTCGCAAGAGGGAGTGAGAGCACGTCCTTCTACTCCGCCATCTTGGTTAATGCTCTGTTTGTTGACATTTTGCTGATGGTCATTCTGACTGCTGTGAGGTGATACCTTTGTGTAGATTGGATTTGCTTGCGTCTCATAATTCCTGATGTTTTGCGTTTATCAATGTTCTTTTCGTTTTTTTTTTAAGATGGAGCTAAAGTTACAGCCTCAGATTGCCTTCTTGAAAAATTTGCCACGTTTGGATTTTTTTGGCCATTCCCTACCCCAGGACATTTTTTGAGGGCATGAATCATTTACAGCCCTGCAGTCCTTGTGAATATTAGTGACCATTAGCAGTAGATTTAAAGCTGGTGTTTGAGGAAACGGCCTTAGGGTGGCAGCATTTCTACGTTGCCAACTCTGCTTGCTAGGGAAACAGAACCTTGCGGCAAGTTGTGCTTTTAGGTTGCAGATTAGAGTGGAATGTGCCAGGACAAACCCCCATAAGTTTTAGCCTCCGTAATTCTTGTCTGTGTCTTTAAGTTGTAGTTTTTATCAGAGCAAATTTGATTGAAAAATGTCTTTTTCTCTAGGTGTACAGAATCTTGTTCATTTACACATACACATATATCTATTGATCTTTGGGTCCTTTTCCATGTAGGTTGTTACAGAGTGTTGAGTAGACCACTTTTGGTATTCCATAGGTCTTTGGGGATTATATATTTTCTATGTATTAATATATGTGTGTTAACCCCAATATCCTAATTTATCCATTCCTCACACCTTTTCTTTGGCTTAACCATAAGTTTGTCTTCTCAATCTGAGATTGCCTTTCTCTAGGAAATATGTTCATTTTTATGAATTTTCAGATAACATAAGGGACATCATAGGGCATTTGTCTTTCGCATTCTGACTTACTTCACGTTGTGTGATTATCTCTAGGCTCATCTGTGGTGCTGCATATGCCATTCTTTTATTTTTTGTGTGACTGATATTCCAGTCTGTCCATATACCACTTCTTCTTTGTCCATTCATCTGATTATGGACCTTTTCTTTTTTGCTTCCATGTCTTGGCTATTTCAATATTGCTGCAGTGCACATTTGCCTGCCTCTGTCTTTCCGATTCTGGTGGTCTTAGGTTATAGGCCCAAAAGGTGCCCTGCCGCATCATATGGTAGCTCAATTTTTACCTTTTAAAGCAGCTCCATTCTGTTTTCGTTAGTGCTGTTACCACTTTACGTTCCACCAGCAGCTAGAAGGTACAGAGTTCTCTAAAAGCCCTTCAGCCTTTATAGTTTGTAGACTTTTTGCTGATGGTCATTTGACTGGTGTGAGCTGAAACCTTTTTGGAAGTTGGATTTGCATGTGGCTAATAATTCCTTATACTGAGCTTTAGGCATGTCCTTTTTTATTTAAAGAGTGACTACAACTTCCCTCTTCATATTGACTTCTTGAAACATTTGTCATGTGTTGAATTGTCTTGCCTATTCCCTACCCCAGGGCATTTTTTGAGGACAGGTGTCATTTACAGCCCTGCAGTCCTTGTGACTATTAAGCAACCATTAGTACTTGGTGTAAAGCTGCTGTTGTGGGAAACAGCTACAAGGCGGCAGCATTATTACGTTCTCAACTCTTGTTACTGGGGCAACAGAGTCTTCCTGGAGGTAGTGTTCCAAGGTTGTAAATTACACTGGCATGTGCTGGGACAAGCCCCCAGAAGTTTATGTCTCCTTACTTATGTTTGTTTTTGAAATTTAATTTCTATTTCTTATCGGAGTAAATTTGATTAGAGTGTTTTGATTGTCTGGCTGGTACAGAATCTGCTCAATGATTCATACGCATGTCTGTTCATCTTCGGATCCTGTTACCATGTATGTTATTACAGAATGTTGAGTAGACCTCCCTTGGTATTTGGTAGGTGTTTTTGTCATTATGTATTTTATATGTATTGGTGACTATCTAATTCATATAGTTTATATACATTTAACGTACATTAGTATATGTATGTTAGCCCCATAGTCCTAATTTATCCATCCTCCCACCTTTCATTTTGGCTAACCATTAGTTTGTTTGATAAGTCTGTGAGTGTCTTTCTCTGTGGAAATATGTTCATTGGTAGCAATCGTAGAATAACATGTATACCTGATATCATAGGATATTGGTCATTCCCTCTTGACTTACTTAACCTAATATGATGATTTCTAGGCTCCTCTGTAGTCCTGAAAATGGCATTGTTCATTTTTTTCCCTAGGCTACTATTCCATTCTGTCCATATACCACTTTTTCTTTGTCCATTCATCTGTTTATGGACCTTTTTTTGGCTTCCATGTCTTGGCTATTTCAATATTGCTGCAGTGCACATTTGCCTGTCTCTGTCTTTCCGATTCTGGTGGTCTTAGCTTATAGGCCCAAAAGGTGCCCTGCCACATCATATGGTAGCTCAATTTTTACCTTTTAAAGCAGCTCCATTCTGTTTTCGTCAGTGCTGTTACCACTTTACGTTCCACCAGCAGCTAGAAGGTACAGAGTTCTCTAAAAGCCCTTCAGCCTTTATAGTTTGTAGACTTTTTGCTGATGGTCATTTGACTGGTGTGAGCTGAAACCTTTTTCACGTTAGATTTGCATGTGGCTAATAATTCCTTATACTGAGCTTTTTAGGCATGTCCTTTTTTTTTTAAAGACGGACTACAACTTCCCTCTTCATATTGACTTCTTGAAACATTTGTCATGTGTAGAATTTTCTTGCCTATTCCCTACCCCAGGGCATTTTTTGAGGACAGGTGTCATTTATAGCCCTGCAGTCCTTGTGACTCTTAAGCAACCATTAGCACTTGGTTTAAAGCTGCTGTTATGGGAAACAGCCACAAGGCAGCAGCATTATTACGTTCTCCACTCTTGTTGCTAGTGCAAAAGAGTCTTCCTGGAGGTAGTGTTCCAAGGTTGTAAATTAGAGTGGGATGTGCTGAGACAAGCCCCCAGAAGTTTATGTCACCTTACTTATGTTTGCTTTTTTAAATTTAATTTCTATTTCTTATCGGAGTAAATTTGATTAGAGTGTTGTGGTTTTCTGGCTGTACAGAATCTGCTCAATGATTCCTACATATGTCTGTTCATCTTCGGATTCTGTTACCTTGTGTGTATGTTATTACAGAATGTTGCGTAGACCTCCCTTGGTATTTGGTAGGTGTTTTGTCATTCTATATTTTATATGTATTGGTGAGTATATAATTCATATAGTTTATATGTTATATGTTTATATACATTTAACATACATTAGTATATCTGTGTTAGCCCCATAGTCCTAATTTATCCATCCTCCCACCTTTCATTTTGGCTAACCATTAGTTTGTTTGATAAGTCCGTGAGTGTCTTTTTCTGTGGAAATATGTTCATTGGTAGCAATCTTAGGATAACATGTATACATGGTATCATAGGATATTTGTCATTCCCTCTTGACGACTTACTTAACCTAATATGATTATTTCTAGGCTCATCTGTAGTCCTGAAGACGGCATTGTTCATCTTTTTCCCGAGGCTACTATTCCATTTGGTATGTGTACCACTTCTTCTTTGTCCATTTATCTGTTGATGGACATTTTGTTTGCTTCCATGTCTTGGCTGTTGTAAATACTGCTGCATTACACGGTTTTCCATCCCGTGCCTTTTTGATTCTGGCTTTCACAGGTGACAGGCCCAATAGTGGGCCTTCCAGATCATATGGTGACTCAATTTTTACCTTTAAACGCACTGCCGTCCTGTTCCTATTATTTGGCCGTTACCAGTTTACATCCCACTCAGACCGAGAGGTTACGCTTTTCTCCACAACTTCTTCAGCACCTATTGTTTGTTGACATTGTTTTTCACACACACACAGTGTATTTTATTTTTACAAGAGATAAATAGACTGACACGAAGCGTTGTACATGGATGACCACAACAAAAGCAACAACGATTGCAATGACCAAACCTGAAACACACTCATACTATGTCATAATATTGACATTCAGTCCAGTAATCCTCCACTGTAACAGCTCCTTTACTTTGCAGTGAAAATTGATGTGTATATTCTTTGCCTCTGAGTCCTTGTGGGATTTTTTTTTAAATTCAGACAGAAAGTCACAAAAATTATACTCCTCCTCATCAGTTCACTCAGTCCCATGTAATTAAATTTTTTTTTTCATCTTGATCTTTTGTTAGCACTTTTTTGAGTTCATCAGTTTTTCATGAGAGTGCTGAAAATGCTTATTCATTCAGTTCAGCAGTACAGTCAGTTACCAGAACCCTGTACTTGTCAGAGTCTTTGCCATGAATTTCTTGAAGGTGAAACCCTTTACTAGGAACATATTTGCCAAAGCATCAGAGTACACCCAGAACTGTCTGTAAATGAGAAAAGACTTAAAAACGACCACAGTTAAAGATTTGATGAAAGTTCATAATAATGCAGTTGACAAGAAAATTAGTTATTTCTGAGATATACATTTTAAAGTAATAACTAGGATTATTACTTATAACATTATAGCAGAACATATAAGATTTTTAGAAATTTCATGTAATGTCTGAAACATTTATATTAACATATTTCCATACATATTTCCATACAAATACACATATAAGATTCTTAGAAATTTCATGTAATGTCTGAAACATTTATATTAACATATTTCCATACAAATAACCCAATGAAAGTTTAATATTAGTTGTTTTGTTTGTTTGTTTTTTTATACTGCAGGTTCTTATTAGGCATCAATTTTATACACATCAGTGTATACATGTCAATCCCAATCGCCCAATTCAGCACACCGCCATCCCCACCCCACCGCAGTTTTCCCCCCTTGGTGTCCATATGTCCATTCTCTACATCTGTGTCTCAACTTCTGCCCTGCAAACCGGCTCATCTGTACCATTTTTCTAGGTTCCACATACATGCATTGATATACGATATTTGTTTTTCTCTTTCTGACTTACTTCACTCTGTATGACAGTCTCTAGAGCCATCCACTTCTCAACAAATGACTCAATTTCGTTCCTTTTTATGGCTGAGTAATATTCCATTGTATATATGTACCACAACTTCTTTATCCATTCGTCTGTTGATGGGCATTTAGGTTGCTTCCATGACCTGGCTATTGTAAATAGTGCTGCAATGAACATTCGGGTGCATGTGTCTTTTTGAATTACGGTTTTCTCTGGGTATATGCTCAGTAGTGGGATTGCTGGGTCATATGGTAATTCTATTTTTAGTTTTTTTAAGGGACCTCCGTGTTGTTCTCCATAGTGGCTGTACCAATTTACATTCCCACCAACAGTGCAAGAGGGTTCCCTTTTCTCCACACCCTCTCCAGCATTTGTTGTTTGTAGATTTTCCGATGATGCCCATTCTAACAGGAGTGAGGTGATACCTCATTGTAGTTTTGATTGGCATTTCTCTAATAATTAGCGATGTTGAGCATCTTTTCATGTGCTTCGTGGCCGTCTGTATGTCTTCTTTGGAGAAATGTCTATTTAGGTCTTCTGCCCATTTTTGGATTGGGGTGTTTGTTTCTTTAATATTGAGCTGAATGAGCTGTTTATATATTTTCGAGATTAATCCTTTGTCCGTTGATTCGTTTGCAAATATTTTCTCCCATTCCGAGGGTTGTCTCTTCGTCTTGTTTACGGTTTCGTTTGCTGTGCAAAAGCTTTGAAGTTTCATTAGGTCCCATTTGTTTATTTTTGTTTTTATTTCCATTACTCTAGGAGGTGGATCAAAACAGATCTTGCTGTGATTTATGTCAAAGAGTGTTCTTCCTATGTTTTCCTCTAAGAGTTTTATAGTGTCCAGTCTTATATTTAGGTCTCTAATCCATTTTGAGTTTATTTTTGTGTATGGTGTTAGGGAGTATTCTAATTTCATTCTTTTACATGGAGCTGTCCAGTTTTCCCAGCACCACTTATTGAAGAGACTGTCTTTTCTCCATTGTATATCTTTGCCTCCTTTGTCATAGATTAGTTGACCATAGGTGCGTGGGTTAGTCTCTGGGCTTTTCTATCTTGTTCCATTGATCTGTGTTTCTGTTTTTGTGCCAGTACCATATTGTCTTGATTACTGTAGCTTTGTAGTATAGTCTGAAGTCAGGGAGTCTGATTCCTCCAGCTCCATTTTTTTTCCCTCCAGACTGCTTTGGCTATTCGGGGTCTTTTGTGACTCCATACAAATTTTAAGATGATTTGTTCTAGCTCCGTAAAAAATGCCATTGGTAATTTGATAGGGATTGCATTGAATCTGTATATTGCTTTGGGTAGTATACTCATTTTCACAATGTTGATTCTTCCAATCCAAGAACATGGTATATCTCTCCATCTGTTGGTATCATCTTTAATTTCTTTCATCAGTGTCTTATCGTTTTCTGCATACAGGTCTTTTGTCTCCCTAGGTAGGTTTATTCCTAGGTATTTCATTCTTTTTGTTGCACTGGTAAATGGGAGTGTTTCCATAATTTCTCTTTCAGATTGTTCATCATTCGTGTATAGGAATGCAAGAGATTTCTGTGCATTCATTTTGTATCCTGCAACTTTACCATATTCATTCATTAGCTCTAGCAGTTTTCTGGTGGCAGTTTTAGGATTCTCTATGTATAGTATCACGTCGTCCGCAAACAGTGACAGTTGTACTTCTTCTTTTCCCATTTGTATTCCTTTTATTTCTTTTTCTTCTCTGATTGCCGTGGCTAGGACTTCCAGAACTATGTTGAATAATAGTGGTGAGAGTGGACCTCCTTGTCTCGTTCCTGATCTTAGAGGAAATGCTTTCAGTTTTTCACCATTGAGAATGATGTTTGCTGTGGGTTTGTCATATATGGCCTTTATTATGTGGAGGTAGGTTCCCTCTATGCCCACTTTCTGGAGAGTTTTTATCATAACTGGGTGTTGAATTTTGTCAAAAGCTTTTTCTGCATCTATTGAGATGATCATATGGTTTTTATTCTTCAGTTTGTTAATATGGTGTATCACATTGATTGATTTGCGTATATTGAAGAATCCTTGCATCCCTGGGATAAATGCCACTTGATCGTGGTGTATGATCCTTTTAATGTGTTGTTGGATTCTGTTTGCTAGTATTTTGTTGAGGATTTTTGCATCTGTATTCATCAGTGATATTGGTCTGTAATTTTCTTTTTTTGTAGTGTCTTTGTCTGGTTTTGGTATCAGGGTGATGGTGGCCTCATAGAATGAGTTTGGGAGGGTTCCTTCCAGAAGAGTTTGAGAAGGATAGGTGTTAGCTCTTCTCTAAATGTTTGACAGAATTCACCTGTGAAGCCATCTGGTCCTGGACTTTTGTTTGTTGGAAGATTTTTAATCACAGTTTCAATTTCATTACTTGTGATTGGTCTGTTCATATTTTCTGTTTCTTCCTGGTTCAGTCTTGGAAGGTTATGCCTTTCTAAAAATGTGTCCATTTCTTCCAGGTTGTCCATTTTATTGGCATAAAGTTGCTTGTAGTAGTCTCTTAGGATGCTTTGTATTTCTGCGGTGTCTGTTGTAACTTCTCCTTTTTCATTTCGGATTCTATTGATTTGAGTCCTCTCCCTCTTTCTCTTGATGAGTCTGGCTAATGGCTTATCAATTTTGTTTATCTTCTCAAAGAAGCAACTTTTAGTTTTATTGATCTTTGCTATTGTTTTCTTTGTCTCTATTTCATTTATTTCTGCTCTGATCTTTATGATTTCTTTCCTTCTGCTAACTTTGGGTTTTGTTTGTTCTTCTTTCTCTAGTTTCTTTAGGTGTAAGGTTAGATTGTTTACTTGAGATTTTTC
Organism: Balaenoptera acutorostrata; assembly: GCF_949987535.1. NCBI lineage: Eukaryota > Metazoa > Chordata > Mammalia > Artiodactyla > Balaenopteridae > Balaenoptera > Balaenoptera acutorostrata. The sequence goes on along the minus strand of NW_026646344.1, from coordinate 2,535 downwards.
TTGTTTCTTGAGACAGGCTTGTATAGCGATAAACTTCCCTCTTAGAACTGCTTTTGCTGCATCCCATAGGTTTTGGGTCGTCGTGTTTTCATTGTCATTTGTCTCTAGGTATTTTTTGATTGCCTCTCTGATTTCTTCAGTGATCTCTTGGTTATTTAGTAACGTATCGTTTAGCCTCCATGTGTTTGTCTGTTTTACGTTTTTTTCCCCTGTAATTCATTTCTAATCTCATAGCGTTGTGGTCCGAAAAGATGCTTGATATGATTTCAATTTTCTTAAATTTACTGAGGCTTGATTTGTGACCCAAGATGTGATCTATCCTGGAGAATGTTCCGTGCGCACTTGAGAAGAACGTGTAATCTGCTGTTTTTGGATGGAATGTCCTATATATATCCATTAACTCTAACTGGTCTATTGTGTCATTTAAAGCTTCTGTTTCCTTATTCATTTTCATTTTGGATGATCTGTCCTTTGGTGTAAGTGAGGTGTTAAAGCCCCCCACTATTATTGTGTTACTGTCGATTTCCTCTTTTATAGCTGTTAGCAGTTGCCTTATGTATTGAGGTGCTCCTAGGTTGGGTGCATATATATTTATAATCGTTATATCTTCTTCTTGGATTGATCCCTTGATCATTATGTAGTGTCCTTCCTTGTCTCTTGCAACATTCTTTATTTTCAAGTCTATTTTATCTGATACGAGTATAGCTACTCTCCAGCTTTCTTTTGATTTCCATTTGCATGGAATATCTTTTCCCATCCCCTCACTTTCAGTCTGTATGTGTCCCTAGGTCTAAAGTGGGTCTCTTGTAGACAGCATATATATGGGTCTTGTTTTTGTATCCATTCAGCCAGTCTATGTCTTTTGGTTGGGGCATTTAATCCATTCACGTTTAAGGTAATTATCGATATGTATGTTCCTGTGACCATTTTCTTAATTGTTTTGGGTTTGTTTTTGTAGGTCCTTTTCTTCTCTTGTGTTTCCCACTTAGAGAAGTTCCTTTAGCATTTGTTGTAGAGCTGGTTTGGTGGTGCTGAATTCTCGTAGCTTTTGCTTGTCTGTAAAGCTTTTGATTTCTCCATCAAATCTACATGAGATCCTTGCCGGGTAGAGTAATCTCGGTTGTAGGTTCTTCCCTTTCATCACTTGAAGTATATCATGCCACTCCCTTCTGGCTTGTAGAGTTTCTGCTGAGAAATCAGCTGTTAACCTTATGGGAGTTCCCTTGTATGTTATTTGTCGTTTTTCCCTTGCTGCTTTCAATAATTTTTCTTTGTCTTTAATTTTTGCCACTTTGATTACTATGTGTCTCGGTGTGTTTCTCCTTGGGTTGATCCTGTATGGGACTCTCTGCGCTTCCGGGACTTGGGTGGCTATTTCCTTTCCCATGTTAGGGAAGTTTTCGACTATAATCTCTTCAGATATTTTCTCTGGTCCTTTCTCTCTCTCTTCTCCTTCTGGGACCCCTGTAATGCGAATGTTGTTGCGTTTAATGTTGTCCCAGAGGTCTCTTAGGCTGTCTTCATTTCTTTTCATTCTTTTTTCTTTATTCTGTTCCCGCAGCAGTGAATTCCACCATTCTGTCTTCCAGGTCACTTATCCGTTCTTCTGCCTCAGTTATTCTGCCATTGATTCCTTCTAGTGTAGTTTTCATTTCAGTTATTGTATTGGTCATCTCTGTTTGTTTGTTCTTTAATTCTTCTAGGTCTTTGTTAATCATTTCTTGCATCTTCTCAATCTTTGCCTCCATTCTTATTCCGAGGTCCTGGATCATCTTCACTATCATTATTCTGAATTCTTTTTCTGGAAGGTTGCCTATCTCCACTTCATTTAGTTGTTTTTCTGGGGTTTTTTCTTGTTCCTTCATCTGGTACATAGCCCTCTGCCTTTTCATCTTGTCTATCTTTCTGTAACTGTGGTTTTTGGTCCACAGGCTGCAGGATTGTAGTTTTTCTTGCTTCTGCTGTCTGCCCTCTGGTGGTTGAGGCTATCTAAGAGGCTTGATGGGAGGCTCTGGTGGTGGGTAGAGCTGACTGTTGCTGTGGCGGGCAGAGCTCAGTAAAACTTTCATCCACTTGACTGTTGATGGGTGGGGCTGGGTTCCCTCCCTGTTGGTTGTTTTGCCTGAGGCAACCCAACACTGGAGCCTACCTGGGCTCTTTGGTGGGGTTAATGGCAGGCTCTGGGAGGGCTCACGCCAAGGAGCACTTCCCAGAACCTCCGCTGCCAGTGTCCTTGTCCCCAAGGTGAAACAGAGCCACCCCCCGCCTCTGCAGGGACCCCCCCCCCCAACACCAGCAGGTAGGTCTGGTTCAGTCTCCCCCAGGGTCACTGCTCCTTCCCCTGGGTCCCGATGCGCACACTACTTTGTGTGTGCCCTCCAAGAGTGGGGTCTCTGTTTCCCCCAGTCCTGTAGAAGTCCTGCAGTCAATTCCCACTAGGCTTCAAAGTCTGATTCTCTAGGAATTCCTCCTCCCGTTGCAGGACCCCCAGGTTGGGAAGCCTGACGTGGGGCTCAGAACCTTCACTCCAGTGGG